>NC_140280.1:7139170-7324170 GCF_964030765.1 Micromesistius poutassou | reverse complement strand
TGTGTGTGTGTGCGTGCGTGCGTGTGTGTGTTGAGCTGAACTAGTGTTGGTAGCATGGGAAGGTCAAGAAGCCCCCAGTGCACCCTGGGAAAGATTTGGGGTAAAAGAGGAGCCGTACGGGCGGACTCCGTCGGCACGTCGCTGCGCCGCCGTTAGTGTTTCCTGTAAGGCGATATGAGTGTTGACTCTGGCCTGCTGATGAGTAACACGGACCTTAAGGCCCAGTGCCGGCCTCGGGGGATGACTCCGACGACAATGAAGAGCCCAAGCTGTCTGGCGGCAGCAGGGTCGAGAGGCAGGCCAAGCAGAACCCCATGATTCATAATGCTTAGAAGTTAAAACAGAGAAATAAGAGCTAAATATATTCTGTCGTTTTAAGTAGGGGTCAAATATTTTTGTACATGTACGTAATCATAAAACACTAATTTTATAGTCTACCGTTCGCTTACAGGATGGGATATAGGTATATTTCCTATTTTGGGGGGTTCTACTACTTTTTATGCTAGCTTTTTGGGGTCACCTAAATTACGGTTTGTCGTAGATGAATTGCACCTGTCGTACTTCAGCTCAATTCTAAACAGATGTCCAAGTGGAACCACCATTTAAAGTCATGGCAGAAGGTTATGGGATAATCTTTGCTTGTTGGATTCTCAACTTGAAAAAACTGATTTTTTTTTGTTGGGTGGAGTTTAATTAAAATAGAAACCATTCAATGCCAATGCAAATCTTCTGGTTAGCCTGAAATCCCTTTCACCTTTGCAGAATTGGTACTTAAAACCCACGCTACATGCTGTTTGTCAGTTGCTAGCCAATTTCAAACTTCTCCAAAACAGGAACAATCAAAACATGTTTTTACTTAAAGCTAGCCAAGAGATTATGGTAGTTTTATTGGTAGCTGATTCCAAGGTGATCCGTCAAATATGCACTTAATTTATGCCGGTGGGTCAACCGAAATATGATCTGAGTTCAGTTAAAAGTCAAGTATGTAGGCGACTTGATGATATACACACCATAATACTATATCACCACTCAACTCATGAACTGTAACTATCATTTTACAATCATTTAAATTTCACAGAAAGTACACCACAAGCTGTTTGGTCATCATTGCAATTCGAGTAAAGTTTGAATTGACACAAATCAAATGGCTAAATAAAATCAAAATTTTCAGTCCAAAAACATGAAGGAGAACAATTGATCAAGTAAATATATTTTCTTGTAAAAACAAGAAACAAAGTGTGTGTGTTGTCCTAGTGGTAGCTGAGTGAAGTCATGTTCTAACTCTTGTCCCCTATTCTGGTCTGGCGCTGCGACACTAGCACCTACCTGACCTCTGACCTCTCTTGGCGAGCAGCAACAGATGACACGCCCCCCAGGAGAGAAAAACATGGAAAGAGTGACGCGTCAAGTAAACACGCACCGTCCCCTCATTCCCTATTCTCTATAGTGAACACTATGTACATTATCCCTGCCTGGAGATCTCAGGCAGGCAAGCTCAGTATCCTCTTTTAAATCTCTTCTTAAGACTCACTTTTATCTTATGGCTTTTCCTAACTGATGGCATTTTGTGTACTATTCAAATTATTTTTTATCTTGTTTTAATATTTTATCTTGTTTTATTATATGTTTTGGATTTTATTTTATTGTATTATATTGCATCTTGTAATTTCTTGTATTACATTGTTCTTATTGTCTTGGACTATCTGTTTTATTGTTAAGCACTTTGTAACTTTGTTTTGAAAGGTGCTATATAAATAAAGTTATTATTATTATTATTATTATTATTATTATTATTATTAAGGGAACAAGTATTAGGGGGAATTTGGACACTAATTATGTGCCAATTATATAATAATTAACTTGTATGTGCTTATGCACATAACTTGAATGAATCATGGAATATATAGTGCAGAAGTAATCAATGCATTGAATTGAATTGAAGTAAGCGTGCATCACTATAACACTTATTTTAGAGTGCATTATGGGCATTTATTAAGAAGTGCACTAAATATTGAACCAGATTTGTCCACTCAAATTTCAGACAGCACGACAAAGCGCTGACGGCCCAAACAGCACAATTTGGGACATTTGTAAAGACTACTAAGTAGGTCACAATGGAGCTCATTTGAATACGGCAACGGAAAAACTATTAGGCTGTCCTGGACCGCACAGCCATGAAACTATAACTTGTTGCTATGTTGTTGTCTCTCGAGACACTCTTGTAAATAAAATATGTCATGCATCATATTATTACATCCCCTGGGCTTCATGGGTAATATGCTATCAGCTGTCTGGAGATATAACACACACTTTTTCCAAAATGACTGTAGTGTGTGATTCTTTTTTGTAATATCTTTCTAACTTTTTCTCTCATTTTTTGCTGACCAAATTAGCCTTAAATATAAAAAATATAGAACTTGATGAAAGTTTTGATTAAATAGCTTTATGGATCAATTTTTTATAATGACTAGAAAAGAGTTATTGAGGAGACTGCCAAAGGCCCTCTCTCTCTCTCTCTCTCTCTCTCTCTCTCTCTCTCTCTCTCTCTCTCTCTATATATATATATATATATCTGTGTCTCTGTCTCTCGCTCTGTCTAGCTCGCTCCCTCCCTATCTCTCTTTCTCACTCACTTACTCTCTGTGTCTCTCCCTGTCTCTCTCTTTCTCTCACTGCCTTGCTTGCATAACACCCACACACCCACACACACCCACACCCCCCCTCTTGCTGGGCGAGTGCACTAATAAAAGAGCAGCCAGGCGGGGCTGCCTAACTGAATTAGTAAGCACAGTAATAATGTCTTGTGCAGGTTCTTATCTAGCAGCCAGGACGTTATTAGGACAAAGAGGGAGAGCGCTCTTTTGCCTGTCACATCTCAATGTAATTTACTGAAGATAATGGCTTCCAGATGATTGTAATAATTAAATACAGCCCTATATTTAATTAAGGACGCTGGGTAAGATTAAATAGACAAAAAGAAAGGTTTGTTTTTTTGGGGGGGTTTTAGATAATTGTCATTTAAAAAATAATCTTTTATGATATAGTAAAACACGGTTTAGTCTAATAGTGGCTCCGAAAAACTCTAAAAGTAGCCCAACAAATGGAGTGGATTTAGTAGAGCCAGAGGCTAGAACAGGGGTTCATGCCTTCAAAAATAGACATTAAGAATCCATACTTCATAATTTTTCTTTATCACTGCCACAGTGATGGATCTAGCTATTTCTGTCCGGCAGTTTCGCATCGAATCAATGCCCCAACCTCTCCTCTGCAAGGGAAGTCTGTCGGCCAAGGAATAGACGCTTCTTCTGGATCCAGTCAATGGTGTTAATTAACTTTTTTTTAATTAACACTCGTGTCATTATTCATTTTGACAAAATTAATTCACTCTTTCATGCCATTTTTTCATTATGACATTTTCTTTTACTGTTCCACTATTGTTAAATGTCCAGATAATGTATTTGAACTCGTTGAACGTGTCTACTAAAGTAGGCTTCAGTACATGTCTGAGCATGGAATATTTGCCTTTGAGGACAATTCAAGATGTATATTAAATCCAATAAAAATAAAGTTTAATTTAATCTAACTTGTGCATCCCAGGTGGTAGATGGGAGACTTTTAGAATCAAAAAAACATAAATAAACATAAATAACAGTCTTCTGTCCGCTCTGAAGAGGTGTGCAACCGTGTGAGGCGAGCCAGGTAGCTGTCTGGGTGGCGTGAGTGGGAGGGTTTTGGGAGTGTCCATAGTACCAATCTTGTAAGCAAAGAGAGAGGTGCCAGCCCTGTTGGCCAGCGTTTTTCATTTATGTATATTCATGCATATACCACTTATATGATTTTATTCATTACATTATTGAACTCACAATTGATCAGCATTGACTACAGATGTGTCCAGGTTATTTCAAGTTACGAGCTAGTTGAAATGTTACACATTGCGACTTCAAAAATTCAAAACATTCAAAAGAATGAGGAACAAATTACCTCAACTAGTGAAATGAACTATTTGGCTCCTTAAGCCAAAAGTTCTCAACAGTGATTGTTTATTTCACTGAATTAATTTGTATGTTTATCATTTGTTTGTCATTGAGAAGGGGATAAGGGGGCATCTTGCTCAAGGATGCATCTCATGCATCATCTTGCACAGGTTTACATAGTCATTGGGTTTCGACCCGACAACCTTCCGGCTGGGAGTGAAGCACCCTTATCACCTCTAGACTGCTCTATACATCATACAGTGCATTATACAGTACCTCTTACATGCTGTTAGTGTAAGTCGTCTGGACAGGAGTGAGGAGTGTGGACAGAGCTGTCTGGATGGTAACGACTGAGAGGAGACAGTCATTCCCAGGATCTCTGGATACTTTCACCAGAACCACACAGGGATATATACTCTGCCATTTTAATTTACTCTGACATAAAACACAGCTTGTATGCGCCACGGAGCTGGATTACTTCTGCATATTTGATATAGAAAAGGCAATCTTTGATCCAAATTAAAAACTATAATTACATAGAATGTCATTGAACTGCTTGCCTCCAAAGCCCAGTTTTACCACAGATGACATATCTAATTCAACAAAGTCAATTTGGAAAAAGGAAAGTTGAAAAAACCATGCAGAAATGGGTTAATATAATTGTCACATATGTTAACAGTCCCTGTTAACATATGTGCTGTTATTGTCCCTTGTCCAAAATGACATTTCTGGATTCAAAATGGAAAGGTGGTATTGATGGTATTTGATTTGGGGGTTCAACAAACACTTCAGAAGCCATTAGGGTTAAGTGTGGTTAGTGTGTTTGACTCCCAGCCATATGGTTCTGGGTTTAAACGCCAAAGTCCTCAATGTGTGTCTATTCCCGTAGAACAGGAGGCCTTAAAGTTGCAGTGTGTAGAATGTCTGTCTAGCTGAATGGACTTGGCATAAATGGAAAATAATATTCATAATTACGTTGAAATGAGCATATAATCCTAGTTAGTTTGAAGTACCACACTTTACTTACAAAACAAAAACCCAGCCTACTCACAAAACAAAAACCATGCTTATCAAAGTCCCTTGAGATAACAGTCTCTGTTATTCCCTCAGTCCAGCAGATAGCCTAAACACTCCGATCTCATGCCATTTGATTTGTTTTCAGGATGGATGCGTCCATCACAACACATGACAGAGGGTGTAGTTGGAGTCTGGTCGGTGTCTGGTGATACTAATACAGATGATCCTCTCTCACTCAGATCGGGAGGCCTACCAGGTACCAGCCGTAGCCCCAGGACTGCCTGCCCGGTGTCCCATCCACGCCCCCCACCTCCTTTATCTTCTCCTGCCCTGGAGGTCGGTGGATGCAGGCTGCTTGGTGGCTTGAACAAGGCAACGTAATTCATTTTTACATTCTCAACTCACGTGCAGACGAATCAATAGGTCAATACGCCCGCCTGTTCAAGTGAAACGTTTGATAAATGTATTAACAGACAGATAATTAAAGAGTCAATATTTATTTTGATAGAATTTGTGTACAAATACAATAAAAAGTATAATAGCGCAAAAGAAAACATTTACATCGATGGAGGGGGTCACCCTCCCCTCCCAGAAAACGGTTGTTTTTAACATACACAACGGTACACATAGTCGTTTATTGAACCAGTTGTTATATTCCTAGTTTGTGAAGCGATTATCAGAAACCGATTATGCAATATTGCGGACACGATGTTTGTCGAGTTCATTTGTTAAGGTACAGTAGTGAGGACATTCCAGCTCTTATTGTCCTGGGCTAATGCACTCAACAGTCCACAGCGCTGCCGCATTCGTCTGGAGGCACTGCTTGGGTGCCCTGATTTAAACAAATTATCACACGACTGTGGGGTGTTTCCAGTGGTTTTGTCCCTGGAGTCAGTGTATGTGCAAGTGCTGTTTATAGCAGGGGTTGTTGTATGTGTGCGTGTGCGTGTGTGTGTGGCTTTGTTAGTGTGCATGTGGTAGTGTGTGTATATAAGTGTTGTTTGTGGAGGAGTGTTGTGTGGGTGTGGGTGTGTGTGTGTGTGTGTAAATTGTGTGTGTGACGGGATTGTGTGTGTATGTGTGTGTATAAGTGTTGTTTGTGGAGGGGAGTGTTGTGTGTGTGTGTGTGTGTGTGTGTGTGTGTGTGTGTGTGTGTGTGTGTGTGTGTGTGTGTGTGTGTGTGTGTGTAAGTTGTGTGTGTGACGGGATTGTGTGTGTATGTGTGTGTAGTTGGGACTATATTGTTGGTGTGTGTGTATAATTTTTGTGTGTCGAAGGAGAGTGTATGTGTGTGTGTGTATAAGTCGTGTGTGTGTGTTTGAGAGCAGTGATACCTATCCTATTAACTTGTTGGCAGTGTTGGGTGGCGGTGATGCAGGGTTAATGTCAGGTGTGACCGAGCAGAACTCTCTTCATTATTCTGCTGCTGCTGAGGGTCCAAACACTGACCACCCCTCACACACTACTGTACCATGCACAAACACACGCATGCACGCATACTCACACTTTCTGACTATCTCGCTCTCTCTGTCTCTCTCTCTCTCTCTCTCTCTCTCTCTCTCTCTCTCTCTCTCTCTCTCTCTCTCTCTCTCTCTCTGTCTCTCTGTGTCTCTCTCTATTTCTCTCTCTCTCTCTCTGTCTGACTGTCTGTCTATTCAATTCAAAGGTCTCTTTTGACAAGGGAAAAGTGTATACATATGATATATCCATCCATCCATGTCTGTCTGTCTGTTTGTCTGACTGTCTGTCTGTCTGTCCATGGAGGGCATTCTGCCATGGAAGATGGAGGAAGTTCAGAATACTAAGTTGGAGTATTCCTCCATCCCCCCTCTCTCCTCCGTCTCCCGCCCTTGTTCTTTCTGTCAGTCAGTCAGTCTGTTGCTTCATCATCATCTCTCTTATGTGTCCTTGTCTCTTGTCCATTTCTCTCCTATTTTCATTTGTCATCGGTCGGTTCCAACAGTTGCCACACTCCATTCTGAACAATGGCGTCTGGCTTTGAGACCCAGACTCTTCAGCCGTTTGTTCATATATCCCCTTCTCCTCTTTCTCTCTCTCTCTCTCTCTCTCTAAACAGTGTCTCTCCCTCGCTTTATCGCCCATACATGAAGCTTCCTCTCCACTAGGGCCTTCCCATTCATTCACATGTGGTTGGAGCTCAGCCCACTTCACAATGAGAGTATCTTTGATAAGAACACAGGAGGATATGCTTCTAAGCCCCTGCAATGGCCAACCGCCGCAGTGGTTTATTTGTTTACCGCCGTATGCGATTATTCTTATTGATTTTACTCTTTCTCAGTTGTGAAATATTACTGTTATCTGAGAGAGAGAGAGAGAGAGAGAGAGAGAGAGAGAGAGAGAGAGAGAGAGAGAGACTTTTTTCACATTTTTCATTTAACTGTTCCTTGCAGTGAAAATGAGTCAGATATTCAGGGGGCTCCTTGTGATTCGCTCCACATCTACCTGCCCCTCAGCCAATCACTATGCAAGGGGTAAACAACAGCAGAATCATTATGCATTACAGCAATAATGGGTATTAACAAACTGTCCATGAGAGTCCTCCCTCTCTCTCTCTCTCTCTCTCTCTCTCTCTCTCTCTCTCTCTCTCTCTCTCTCTCTCTCTCTCTCTCTCTCTCTCTCTCCATCACATTGTCGCTAGCTGTCAAGGTGTAACCAAGCGCGCAGAAGAAACTGAAAATAACAACAAACCATCTTTTTAATCGTAAGGCTGAGTGATTTAGAAAGGAGGAGAGGGGAAGGTGGAGGGCAAGTACGTAACCTCACACGCACACACATTGCATCTTGCATACACAAAACACACACACGCAAACGCACACATGCACACGCACACGCAGATGCAAATGCACACGCGCAATCACAGACATACACTCATGCATGCACACACATAAGGAGACACAGCCGGTCACAGGCAAATCATTGGCACACACACACACACACACACACACACACATACACACACACAAACACACACATACACTTGAACACACATTGGCAATCAAGCATGCATGCACAGGCACAGATACAATCAAACACGCATGGCTTAGCACACACCCACACACACACACACACACACACACACACACACACACAAGCACATACATATTTATGACTATGATTAAACATAATCACAACACGAGGCTGTCACTAACACTGTGTTTTACTCGTCACAGCATCAGATAGACAGGACTCCGCCCTCCTCTCATAAACCCCCCTTCATCACAAGTAGTAATCTTCATCAAGTCTGTGTAATCTACCAATTAAACACCCTCACCTGCTGCACTAGCCCTGAGCACGCCGCCATCTCCCGGAGATCTAAAAGTAAGTGCTACACAACTACAGTCATCGTCGGCAAGGACTAGTGTGTCGCCCATGTGAATCTTTGTCATTACGAGGGAAATACAAACACTTCGCCTTGTGTCTTTCGTCTTGCTCCGGATCAATGAGACATAGTGAATGTCAGAGTCCCCCCCCCCCCCCCCCCCCGGCGATAGTCTTTTTGGTTTGAATGCTGGGAGGACGCCCGCCTCCCACCGGGATCCTACCCCACGGGGGGGGGGGGGGGTCCAGGTAAACACCCTCCAGGGAGAGACCTTGAGATGAGGCGTGCTGTTGTCCATGATGGATCACAACACAAAGGCTGCTCCCCAGGGGGGGCGTAGGGTGATGAATAAACCGTTCATCACACGACGGAGTGTGAAACCAGATAGAACCATGAGAAATAACGTACGCACAGAACACCCTTTATCGCCCTTCTCGGGTTATGATAGGCTACTTTGAATATACATATTTGCTGCCGTTGCAATAGATCTCGGGGCGATGATTGACAAGGACATCGTGAATGAATAAAACATTTCCCCCGCTCAATTATGGTCATGTGCCATTTACTAATAGCCAGAGTTTCCACCAGGGAAGCTCATTATTCTTCACGGTTATCCCCTGCCTTCCACAAGCAAATACTGCTACGAGATGACACATCACCATCGCATGTGTCCACAGGTTTTCATTTATCAACCCGTTAACCTGCATTCAACAGTGCAGCGGTCAATGGCAAACAAGGTCACAGGCGTCGCTGGCGCTGGTTCTTTCCAGGTTCACGTCAAATACATCAGAGTGATGAAACAGCAGCAGCTGGAAGCTGGAAGAGCTATGTTGACGGATCCAGCAGCTGGCTGGTTTACTCGCCGTCTACCTTGTCTCTCAGGCTATACTCAGCCTGTGATCTGTGCACTCCAGCCTAAAAGGCTTTGCGGTGAACCAACCTTTAAGCCATCTCTAAAATAAAAAAGACCAGCCTTTAAAAAATCCTGAAAGCATTTCAATGAGCAGAGGAGCAGTGTGTAGCATCAAGGACCGGGTAATAAGATGTTACACATGCAATAGGATGTGCTTAACCTACGAGGGAGTGTTCTGATCTAAAGAATCGTCGGGTTGATGTTGTTCTTGTGCTGTGTGATGTGTTTATTGAAGGCTAAGGACATGATATATTAGGAAATAGTGTCCTAATATACAGTCTTAAAGCTGCCTTTTTGTTGGTGAACTCTCAGGACAGCGTCCATTAAAGAATGTGAGTCAGTCAAAACAAGGCCAGACGGGCGTCTGAGTCATTCAGTTATATCATGTAAGGTTTATCTGTGATTGGAAACCCTTCTGGACATGGTACCAGGGCCCAGTCCATGGGAAGGCCTGGACCAATGGTCTGCCCTTTTACAATCCCTTTGACGAAATCTGGCAGAAAAATACAATTGAAAGACTGTTGTGAACGATGCATTCTCCGTGCCATTGTGCAATTGCTCGGTGTTGCGGTGTGGTGCCCCCTGGTACCCCCTGGTTCCCCCATCTACCCCCTGGTACCCCCTGGTACCCCCATATACCCCCATATACCCCCTGGTACCCCCATCTACCCCCTGGTACCCCCATATACCCCTATATAACCCCTGGTACCCCCATGCTCCCCCTGGTGCCCCCTGGTACCCCTATCTACCCCCTGGTACCCCCATCTACCCCCTGGTACCCCTATCTACCCCCTGGTACCCCCATGTACCCCCTGGTGCCCCCTGGTACCCCCATGTACCCCCCGGTATGCGTTATTCTGTCAGCCACCTCGACTAAGTTAGTCTGGACACACTGTTGCGTTGTGTTTGGGTTAGTTGAGCGTTCTCAGACCGTAAAGACGGGGGATCTCAACCACTAGGGGAATAGCGTTGCCCCGTTTAATTCATTCAACTCACTCAAGTCAATTCAGTCCACAGATCCAGACGTTTGTGTCTGTGACGGCTCCTTCCACTTTCCCCATCCTGTGCTTGAGTCCCTCAGCTAATGGAGGTCCACCGCAGGAGCACTTTGGCTGTCATGCAAACGCGGTCCCTAAAGCACTTTCTCATTAGCCCCGAGGTTAACACACCCAAAGTCAGGCAGAAGGCGCCGGGCGTCCCCGGGGGCCGCATCGGGTCGGTTCCGTCCGCTCTGTCCGTCACACGGACTCGTGACTTGACAAGTTAGCAGCGCCGCCGTCTCTCTCGGACGCCGGTTGGTAATCAGGGAACTGTTTAAAAGGTTCTACGTACAGTATTGAACATGTCGATTTAGTTAGAGATATTTAACGTATTCAAACCCAGTTGCTAAGTACTTTGTGTCGATTACACATGTTTGCAGCCTGAGCCGCTGTAGGCGTTCATGAGCAAGTTGCCCTGAGCCCCTATCTGCTCTCTAATGTCATGACTGCAACGTCTCTTCCTTTGGAAAGTAAATGGCTCCTTAATGACTTCAAAAACCCAATCATCATCACCGAAATAGTGGTTCCCCCTCTGCCCTGGGGGACACCCAGCAAGCCTAGCTAGTTGGGTGTCCCCTACTCTCTAGGAGGTGATATCAGGCACATTGAGCTGACACACACCAAGATGAAGTCAAACAACAACAGTGGTGCCATTAGGACACAAATGTGCTCTTTAACTCAAAGCTGGCTTTTATTCGATATACTGACGCGGCGACGCATCAATGTTGTTGTTGTGGTGGTGGTGGTGGAGGAGAGAAGGTTGCGCATGGGGTCTTCCTCTACTGGTTAGCGGTGGGTGGATGATCGAGCCAGTGGTCGGCTGTTCATCTGCGAGGGGGCTATAAGACACGCTCAATGGCTTATTCAATAATGTAATGAATGAGGTGTCAGGAACTCTCAGCTCCGCCGCCGGGCCGAATGATTTCCTTCCGTCGGCCTCGGCCCAAAAATATGCAGTAGTTATTGATTATGATGGGCCCCCCCCCACTCTTTCCAGTTATTAAAGTATTGATTAGGACCAGATGCTGAAGAGGCAAGGGGTTTTGCCAGAGGGGGGAAGAAGAAGAGGAGCAAAAGACAGAGGGAGTGGATGAATGGTGGTTGAGTTGGTGGTTGTGGTGGTGGCGGCGGTGGTGGAGGAGGTGTGGATTATGTCGCCAGGGGTGGAAATGTTTCCATGGGACACTGTGGCCTTTGAGGTCTTCATCATGACAGACCACAGCGTAGAGATATGAGGTCCTTAGCCTTCCGCTGATGTTCTGAATGACCACAGCGGTGGGACAAGGCGTGTTGTTCCACAGGGGCGGGGAACTAGCCGTGAACCCGGGGATCCGTCCCCTCCGGTGACCCCTATGTCTGGGTTCTGCGTGCGGACACTTTGATGAAGAGTTTTTAAGAAGTTATTTTTTGATTTTTCAAATTTTTGGGAACTGAAGTTATTTTTTTCACAGTTGACTGATGGATGATGATTAACATGAACATGCGGGCCTGTTGTCCATGTGTAGCCTTTGTGTCTTTATCAAAACAGTTCATGGCAAGGCTCCACACACTCCCACGGCACACACACTCTGACTTGGAATAGCTTCCCATTACTCTTGACTGGGTCAATATTCATTTTCCCCGGCTTTTCTGAGGCTAACACAAACAGCCTTTATAGGAAGGACGGCATTCATATCACCCCCACGCACACACACATACACACATATACACACACACACACGCACACACACACGCACACATATACACACACAGACACACACACACACACACACACACACACACACACACACACACACACACACACACACACACACACACACACACACACTCACACACACATGTATATACACATAGACCCCATTCATGCATGCATCTGTTTACTATCTCTTGAGAGGAAGATGAAAGGAAAATATCTTTCTCATCCTCCGAACCTTTTTTAGGTTTTTTTAGGTTCTTTATTTCTTAATCTCTTTCTTTCTTCATTTTTTTTCCGCTTTCCTTCTATTTACATTTTTCTGCTCTTTAGTCGTTAAGCAGACACTTTGATCCAAAGCACAACGAATTCAGGTCCATTTGTTTCATCCTTTCTTCCTCCCTACCTCTCCTCCTTGAGTCCTTCCTTTTCCCATAAATGTTCTCTGTCACTCATTTGGCCCATCCGTCCTCTTTTCCTACCTTCCTTATACCTACTTCCCCTGGTAGGTGACCTCAATTACAGGAGTGGGGAGCTTAGGGGTCAGAATTAATACCACTACTCTTAATCTGCACACACATACACACACACACACACACACACACACATGCACACGCACACGCACACGCACACAGACACACACACACACACACACACACCCACACACACACACACACATACACACACACACACAGCTTCTCTTCTCTCTCATCTCCTTTCTCGTTTTTTTTGTGTCTTGGTTTCCTCTGAGCTAACCGAACGTAGCTTAGCCGCGGGCTGCTTATCTTCATTGTATGGAGCATGTGGCGCTCTTCCTTCATATCCTGCCCGTCCTTCTTGGTTTGCTGTGGTCGCTGTCTCCAGTGGAGCTCTCCTCGAAGAGCCTTTTTATATCAGTTGAAGACTGACTGTTATGTTTGTTTTAGGTTCTTCAGGGGCTCTATGATGTGGATGGGTGACTAGGTTACAGTATGTAATTCGTTTTATTATTCAAGCAATTATTATGGACACACATTTTGCCAGTTTGTGTTATGAAATGAGTTTTTTTTGAGGGATGGAGTGATTTACAGAATAGGTTCGGACAAAGGATGTGATGCAAAAGCGGGAACTTAATACAGATGGTAATATTAAACAGAGCAGTGACAGGAATAGCGCATTGAGAAATAAACTGTTTTATTACTGAAGCATCGGGGTCCCGGGGGCCTGTGGCTTACTGCTCGGCCCTGCAGTGCTGGGAGGTTCCTGGGGGTTCACATCAACTCAAAGCATGTTTTCACTCTTCACAAATCCTCCAAGCTGTTCACAATGAATGTAGAGATTTAATGCCTGCCTCTGTGTGTGTGTGTGTGTGTGTGTGTGTGTGTGTGTGTGTGTGTGTGTGTGTGTGTGAATTCCTGCTCTTACAGTATGGCGGTGTGTGTGTGTGTGTGTGTGTGTGTGTGTGTGTGTGTGTGTGTGTGTGTGTGTGCGCGCACGTGCACACGCATGCATTTGAATTCCAGTGCTTGAAGTGCAGCTATTGCAAAGTGTGCGTGTATATGTGATTACGAAAGAATGAGTGCGAGAAAGTTGGGTAGAGGCAGGTTAAGAGCACGGGGAAGAAAGCAGGCAAAATGAGAGTCACACCCAGGAAGACCACTTCTCCAAAGTCGGAGGATTTTGTGTTCTAAAGCCCCTCTAGCATCTGCCCTCCCCGGTGGGAACCGCATCTCTCCTCTTCCCCTCCACTCCCCATGCCACCCCATAATAATTCTCCACATTCACATTTCATCGCATTCCTCATCCCGTACATCTCAGCAGAGATGAATAGAAATGAATCCATTAGGTTGCATAATTTCAGCCGCAAAAGCCACTGTAGCCGGGGGCCTCCGCTCTGCTTGTGGCGGCTTTCAATACGGACCAGGAAGTGACTTTTAGCGAGACGCCTCACCCCTGCAGGCGTAGAGGCTTTGAAAAGACGGGAGATTCGGGTGTGATTGTCGTGTCGTGCTGCCGGGCTGCTCTCTGAGGTTCATAACAAAAGGCTAACCTAAGAGGAACGAGGCGGGTCAGCACTGCGTCTACAGTGGGTGTTAAAGTCGTCTGCGATCCCTGTTTTATTGCAGTTTCCAAAATGACAAAATCAATGTTGTACTTTCGTAAAACATGCAGGGGCTGAGGAGTTTGTGGTTGGATTGTCGAGTCACCGGCGTCGTCGCGGTAAACCCTGAACTGTGAATGAACCGTGCAGCTTCCTCCCAGGAAAAACATTCCAGTCGCAGCAAAAATACAGCCCCCGTGTGTTCTCTACAAACCCGTTCACACACTCAATTTATTTGAATTTCAATGTTTCTTGTGAGTGTTGAGTTTTTTTTGGATCTGTTTTCCCTTCTTTCGAGACGAAATCGAGACGATTGAAGGAGTTCAATGTGTGTGTGTGTGTGTGTGTGTGTGTGTGTGTGTGTGTGTGTGTGTGTGTGTGTGTACACACGTGTGTAAGTGTGTGTGGATGTGTGTGTGTGTGTGTGTGTGTGTGTGTGTGTGTGTGGGGGAGAGAGATTCTGTCTTTCCAAAAAGGTGTCAACCCTCAGTGCCTGCAGCCGGATGACATCGCCTTATTCACTGTAGAAATAAAAAATCCATCTCCTGCCAAACGCAGTGCCCCTCTTCCTGGAGGCTCCGACATGTCTTTCAAACCCTTCCTTCCGGATCCTTTCTGTTCGGAAAACAGGAACGACAGAAACTTGACACTCAAGTGAAGTTCAGCGGAATAGTTGAAATGGTTGTTTAAGGCCCGGGGAAACAATGGACTATATATTTATTGGTTTTTCAAACTTGCGCCTGTGAAATATGTATCCAGCTTTGATTTGTATTTGATGATGTAATTAATAAGGCTGAGGTGCTGTACCCGACGCGGTTTGGATGAACAGCATTTGAAAAAGTAAACGGTGGTTTTTCACACTGCGCTTGCTTGTGAGCCAAAAGTTTGACCTTTCAGATTCTCACGAATGTGAAAAGGTCATTTCTTGGTTGAAAAGTTTAAAGAAATTACAGAGAGAGAGAGAGAGAGAGAGAGAGAGAGAGAGAGAGAGAGAGAGAGAGGAAACAACAAGGATAGACAGGAGGAAGAGAGTAGTTGAATCCATCAAAGAAGAAGAAATATAACAACACAAGTGGCTGATGGGAGAATATCTGTGAGGACTACAAGGACACTCTCAATCTCACCAATCTTTGTCTCTCTCTCTCGCTCGCTCTCTCTCTCTCTCTCTCTCTCTCAAACACACACACACACACACACACACACACACACACAGACCTGCGGCATCAAAGAGCAAACACGAGACAAGAGCTCTAAAGGAAAGCGCTCTGCCACGGTGTAATGACAATTCTGAAGAGAGGAGAAAACAGTACCGGAGCCAAAAGTTTTGCGGTGTCTTTGTAGTGACATATATGGGTCAGCACCACTACAGATACCCCCTCAAGGACCAGAGGGGGAGGGGGAGAGGGAGGGAGACAGGGAGGGAGAGAGGAGAGATATGGCTGAATAGAGGGATGGAGGGAGAGAGAGGGGGTGAGAGGGTGGGAGAGATGCAGGGAGGGGGGAGGAAGAGAGGAGAGGGAGGAGGGAAGGTTGACTGAGGGGGAAAGGGGGAGGGCGGTGGAAGGAGGGAGAGAGGAGTGGAAGTAGAGAGGAGCGACAGAGAGGGAAGGTGTTGGGAGGGAAGGGGTGAGAGATGCCTGGAAGGGGGGGAGGAAGAGTAGGACGACAACATGAGCGGTAGAGAGCGAGAACGGGCTGGAGGTATTTCAGGGGGTTCAACACAGTGCTGGGTGTTGAGAGACGCGGGACAACAGCTGGACCGAAGGCCAGGGGTTCCAAAGAACGTGATCCTCTAGAGAAGGAAGGGATTTGAACCTAAGCAGCCAGTAGCAGAAATGTGATGGATACATGCAGGGCTGTCGTTTTGGACCACGGGTGGCACATGGTTTCAAAAGGTTTTAGGCCTATGTATTTGAGTCTATGTAGGCCGAGACAATTCTGAAGAAGTGTAAAACTACTAAATTCATTTTTATTTTAGTGCAGGTTATTATTAATTTTTTTTACTTAACTTACTTTCCTTTCACTTTTAGTTGTCTGGTGTACTGCAACACATTTAACAGTGTGTGGTAAATGATTCAGTGTTTGTAATAATAAGAATGAGGAAGCATTTTCCACAACTGTCTCACTGTGCACACATTTCTGCACACTTAGGTGTACCGGTTTGAACCTGATTAATTATGAATACTGATTAATAGGCTGAAATATCATCTCCCTTTAGTGGTTTTTCATCTGATCTAACACAGGGGACATTACGTGTTCAACAGCTAAACTAAATGTTATTTGGTCGAGTTAAATCATACGTCGTTCAGTGTTACAGAAACACTTGATGAAAGTTTATTTATAAGAGGCGGCTCCGTTTGTCTCTCGGCGCGCGCCGTCACAGCGGTGGAGCAAGCTTGTCGTAGGGGCGGGGCTCCAGGTGAGTCCCCGTGCTAATAACTAATCATTAAGCCATTTAGCTGGAAGCGTCGCAGTGGGCGCTTTGACAATGCTATTAAGCGCAGCTGGATGACTGCTGTGCAGTAGAGGCAAGTCGTCGTCTGATCTGTGCTGAGCACCATCGATAATGGATGCGAACCATTAAGATGTTAATGTACGTGCTGTTTAAAGCTTTTTATTATTATTATCCCTAGCTTTACCTTCACCACTAACAGCTCATTTCTTAATAGGAAAAAACAGGAATGTCAGCAGGTACGACGGTAACATTTTTGCTGTTATAGACACAAAAATAAGTTGGATACAAGCAACTATTGGTGGTGGAAAGTTGTCGTCACGTGGTGCGGTGTGTCTCCCGTTGTAGTTTAGAAGATGAGAAACAGTGGATTGCAATTAAGGACTTAACACACGAACCAATAAAGTTAAATAGGAATATGATTTGTGGAGCGCAAGCCAGATATAATGAGGTGATCCAAGCCGTGTTCGCAATCAAAACAACTTACCCTTCAGAGTGCAGAACATGGCAGGCCACAATGGTCGACTAACAGTTAACTGAATCTTTTGCAATTTACGATATTGCTTATGAAGTTTACTAAGTTTTTTTCGACTGGACATTTCTGTTTCAAATAGGCCTAATAACCTCTGGGGAAAGTTAAATTCAAACAAATGTAATTAGTTGTAGTGCGTCTTACACCTTACTCTTCAGTATTTTCAACACTATTCCCCCCAAACATTGCCCACTCAAATTTCCACTCATTCGTGTTCAACGATTCACCATCCATTCACCCATCCACACTCATTAATTTATTCACAGACATGCAGCGTATTAATTTTCTTTGCGTTCACTCATTCACCTGTACCGATTCTGAGGTCGCTCACTCACATTCTTCACCCATTCATAACACAGATGGAGACTTCCTTAGGACCACACGTCTTGCTCAAGGAATCCAGAGCAGTTGGCAAGAAAGTGGCAGGAACAGAACCAGCAACCCTCCCATGCATTCCCCTGACGACCTACTGATCTACTACTGCGGTCTCTGGTAGGTCACACTCTGATGTAGGCCTCTATATCCTGACGTTTGGGCACATGGCCGGACCAACCCAGAGCCGACAGCGACAGTTGTTTTCTATATTTATCCGAGTGGCCCTTAATTAAAGGCCAAAGCGCATGGCCATGTTGTGACGGATGCACCTTTTTATTTTTCTTCATATTTCAAACATGAATTCAAGTCATGCTCAGTGTTCTTTGTTCCATGACAGCAATACGATTCTAGTTCTTGTTTTTGTCATATACCAATAAGAGGCCAAATGCGTGCTTTGCGCTACAACAGAGGAGGGTTTTATCCTTTCATCTGTGTCCTTTGTGATTTATTCTTTCACCATATAGTGTAGTGTAAGTCATCCTGCAGCCTTGTTCTGCCTACTCCAACTCTCATCCCGGTGATCATTGTAGAGGCACCGTTGCGTACGTAGCATGATTGGCTCCCGGGCAGAGAAGCCCCTTGTAATCTTCCGCCGCGTACCTCTGTTCAGTGGGATGAATCTTTTTATCTTCACCCTCACATCCAGCCCCTTCAGGGAATCCAAGCCCATGCCACTACTTTCTTTCTTTGTATCTTTCTTTATTATTCCTCCCTTCTTTTTGTGTGAGTGAATTTAACCCTCAACCTTGGCGGTGTTAAGGGTCTTGCTCTAGCGAAGAGAATGGCGACTTCTTCTCCAAGTCGAGATGGAATTCAGCTGCCTTGGGAAACGGCTATATATTCCTGGCGTAATAATGTTTGGTTTTAAAATAATTGTGTAGCATTAAACTATTAGATCAAAACAGAACATGCACATGCAGCTGTCTCTATATATTCTAAGCACTCCACCATCTTATAAGATAAGAGTTTAATTATTCTGCACAATGTCACACTGCTGAAGCCAAGTCAAAATAAATAATGGTCCCCATAGGGGGACTATTAAAGTGTAACACGAAGCCAAAGCACTCATGCCATGTTTTTCACACAGTTGCTGGGTTCTGTCACTTTAACAGCACTTTGCAGATGCACTTGGCTCAGCCAATCAGAAGTAATGTCTAAACACCAAACATCCAATCCTGTCACAGCTGGCTTCGACCAAGACGGCAGTTTGTCTCTGACAACTAGTGATTTATCGCCTATTTTGGTTCTTGGAAAAACGTTCATTGAACACGGACAATGACACGTAAACCTGTGATCCTGTGTAATTAAAAATCTCCTCTGAGTTGGGTGAACTTCCGATGGAGTTGAAGGTGTGTGTGTGAGGGTCTGGCCAGGGTGACTGCCGTTTTGTCCAGATTTTTAAAGACATTTTCCATTTGTGTAACACCTTTACATCAACCTTCCTTCAAACGCAGCTAAGAAATTATGTTAGACGTACAAAGCTTTACTTACTTTACATTAATAAACAAATTCTCCCAGAAGACATTTATTTGTACATTTTGCATCAATAAATGTGCACATCTTTGATTATGAAAAAAACAAAACAAGTATTACACCAAATATACATACATGTATATCTTCAAAACGCATGTTTAACCATAAAGATATACACCCCACTGTTTGACGTTTGTTATTGGAAAATGTGTCGCATAAGGAAGTATTTTTCAAGTTTGAAAATGTAAACCAACATGTTTTGCAGTGTGAAAAGCATGTTCACTTGTTAAGGCCAGAGTGTATTGATAGACATGTTTGGATATCAACATACTATTCTCAATACTTCTATATTAACAGACTTCATAGATGAAGTGCTGTGCATGCCCAGTCTAGACTCTGACGCAGTCCTCGGCGACAGCACATCATAATCATAGATTCAGATTTTATTGGCCTTCTCTGCACTTCGTTGAATGTGGTCGGACCAGTTTGTATCTTCCAGTTTAATCGTTCTATCTGCCCATGAAGCATCCAAACAGAGCCTGCTTCCTGCATGGCCCCCTGGCTCCGAGCTTACTGAACAACAACTTAATCACTAATCTTTTGTATCTGCGTAACGTGGCGGAGGGGTAATGGGACTCCAACTACAGCCCCATTAACTTCATGATGGGGGGGATTCGCTTCAGTTGAGGCCAAAGTTAGAAGTAGCCACCGGGAGGGTTGACGTTGTCACGTGGGGCTGTATGCTCTTCAGTTCTTTGGTGTGAATGGGAACAAAGGTTTCTTAATGTCTGAGTTTCTATATTTCTACAATAGTTTTATTTTGATGTTAATCCAGAGTCACCCCAACAAACCAATAAAGAGCACGATAGTCTGATGGCCTGGGTCATATGTTTCTCTTTCAGTCAAACTCCCCAATCTACCTGTTGGCATCCTTGAGTACAATTTCCAGCCCCTACCTGGTCCTGTATGACCTGTCTCTGGATTCACTGTCTAACCCCTACCTGCTCCTCTATGACATGTCTCTGGATTCACTGTCTTACCCCTACCTGCTCCTTGATAACGTGTATATGTATTCACTGTCTAACCCCTACCTTCTCCTTTATTACTTGTCTCTGGATTCACTGTCTTAACCCCTACCGGCTCCTTTATAACCCGTCTCTGGATTAACTGTCTAACCCTAATACCTGCTCTTTAATGACCTGTGCCTTTCCACTTTATGGACCCTACCTGTTGCTTAATGAGCTGTCTCTGTAGTCATCGTATTAAAACGTCTAATAAATGACAATTGTAATTAGGAGCTTTTGGAATTAGGGGTATGTACAGCAAGTATGTTACCAACAGCATCTGTTTGTGGGCCCCAAATACACAAATCTAAACATAAAATGGGTTTGAGATAAAGTCCATGTTAATCAGAAATGTAAAACTTCAATGACTTAATATAATATGTTTATCCTTGCTCATATTGACATTTTAAATCATCCTCATCTTGCAAATCCCCCTCTATGTTTGGGAGATCAATAGGATGAAGGATGAATAATGTGGAAAAACATATTCAATTTCCGAGAGGGTACAGGAACCACCGTGGATGGTTGACGCCAGCAGCGATCATCCTTTGTTTATGGCTGTAATTATGTGCCCTTGGGAGCTCGATAAACGTGAATGATTCACGCTTGTCTTTGTACAAACACCCCTAATCCAAACACAGCAGAAACAAACAGCAAGCCAGATAAATGTCGGGCGAGTGGTGAACATTGACATTTCAGAGATTACACATAGCCTGCGGCTGACGGCGGGGGGGGGGGGGAGGTGTGAGAATGCGGATTGTGGGTCTTTTCCAAGTTTCATGAAAATAAAAGTAAATTCTTACTGAAAAAAATATCCTCAACTTTGCCTCTGCCACAGCCACCCCCCCCCTCTCCTTCCCCACACCTTCATCCCTTGCAGCAGAGCAATTTTGCCGTGAGAAGAAAAAAAAGAAATTCATTAACATCAGCGAAAAATCTATCGGGCAGAGAGAATAGCTCCATGTGCTTCTGCACGATTAGAGTAGCCAAGAGGCTCCGCACGGCCACACATTCACGTGGAGGAACATTAACAGCCCTCTTCCTCAGGATAAAAAGAAAAGCAGTATACCAGCAGTAAAATGACTTCGCCTCTTTCCCCTTCCCTGAGCCCAGTTGGGGGAAGTTCCTCTTAATGTCAAGCAATTTGATTTTGCTCTTATTGCCGATTGCTGATTTATTTTGTCAATCTTGTGGTCCTGGGGTCAAACAGAGCTGTGGTCAATCGGCATTTAAATGACTATTTGGCATCCATCTGTGGCGCTCTTAGAATGATGGTTGTGTCTCGTTTAATGGACGCAAGGTGGGAGCACACAGCCATTGGCTTCCTCGTGCACACTTTAAAACACACATGGACTAGATTTAATGAGATGTTATAGCTGAGGTGGGGGCGTTAGAGGGAAGCTTGAAGTCATCCAAGTTGGAATCAAAGGCAGAGAAATGTTGTAAAATGTTTTGTTTGTATTTACAGTTGTCCATACGTGTTAGGGTCTCAAAGTTAAAGCAGTAATGTCGAAGATTTCCGTTTGGTTTCCCTTAGCGACACCTATTGTGGATAAGCAGTAATTGCAGTTGTTTTTGAGCCTCATGTTACCTGTATATGTCACCTGTATTTAATTTTATTTTGGTTTACTGGCAACTCTAGCGGAGACTGGAGCAAAAACCTCTACCCTCTCTGGTCATGCAAAACGTGTCACATACTGTGCCGTTTGAAGTTTCCCGGGATTGTCGCCACCAACACCCAGTTTGTAACATTCATAGCACTGCAAATCCAAAGGCTTTCATCAGAGGGCAACAGGCTCAATCACCATTATGTTACCATTTGGAGATAGACGATGACCAAACAGACATTTATTTCAATGAAAATCTTCGAGATTACTTACTTATTATTTTAAATAGGAATGAGGAGGATTTGAAGAGAATGAGATTGGAAAACTGCCATGCAATGATCAAAAGCCAGAGGCTGGCCTGAAAGCAATGAAGAAACAAAGTTCTGTCTGTCTGTGAGACGCTGCTTCTTCTTCCAGGACATTGGCTCAGTGTGGGCCCGCTACACATTGTCCATCTTCACAGCCCCCCCACTGTCTCACTTCGAACCTTCTTCTAAATGGCACCAATACACTATCTGTCACGTATAGACGTGATCAGACCTGTCAACGCAACCAGCATGTAGTCGATGACTTTATGACCAATTTAAATTACAATGAAGGAAATAACCAATATTAATAACTCATGGTCCAGATCGAAATATGCAACTTTACTCAAGACAAATTTTGCTTGTGTTGTTGGTAGGGCCAGGCTTCTGTGATGTGGGAGGGAGGGAGGGAGTGAGGGAGGAGATGTCAGACAGGCCTACCGAGGGCCGCCAGTGAAGGCCCCCCCCCCCCCCCCCAGACCTACTGTGGGCTCAAGGTGAGGGACCAGAGGGCCAGCAACAGCAGCAGGGGCAGCAGGGGGCCCGGTGTGGAGGCGGCCCCCCGGTGGCTGCCTCGGGACCCTGATTCCATACCAGGGTCCTTTTCAGAAAATGGGGGTATGATGTTTAAGTCTTGGCTTTCTTCCTCTTCTTCCTTTTGCTTGTCCTCGCTGCTCTCAAACTGAAAAAAAAGGAATAAAATATAGAATAAGTATGAACATGAATGGAAATTTGAAGGATTAACCCCAACAGGATAGGTGTATTACACGTTTACAAATTTAACATTTTCATTGAACACATTGAATGTCATCCCTGTGCTTGATTGAGAACGTTCTAGACTCTAATTTGAGTTGAGACAATATTATGATTATGATTTTTGATAATAATAATATTAATAATAATATGAGGAGAAAACATCTTAATGCAATCGTGGTGAGAAGGACATCTGGTTGAGGACATCACTTACTGTGCTGCCCCAGGCAAGCTTCTATTGGCTAACAACGCTCATTAGCTAATATTCAGAGACCAGGATTAGTCAACAATTAATAATTATAATTAAAAAAACATCTGCGATATTCACAACAGGAAATAATATTTGTTACATCATCTCCATCATCACCGTCATATAACGATGACATTTTAATTGTGAATGTGTGAGTAATCCAATAAACACCAAATTACCTGAAGATCATGAACCGCTTAGGGGCTACACTCTAAACACTTCTCTCTCTCCGTGTGTCATTCAGAGTCAGGGTAACACAATAGGTTCCCTGCTGGCGTTATCTCCTCTTGTACAGGTGTAGGAGCCAGGGGAGAAGCACTCGTATCTCCTTCAGTTTGGAGCCTGACTGTTGGAACGGACAGCCGGGTCCTGCCAGAGGACTCATGATAGTACCTTCCAGTGGCCACTTTCACTTTGCCGGCTCTTAGCTCTTAACGCGTTATGTTGTGGCCCAGTGGGCACATCCAGCCGCTGGTCTAGACATCCAGACAGAGGGTCCTTGCTCCCTGCACTTTGCCATTTTTGTCACGCCGCATTGGGTTTTCTTCTGAGGTGTTGTACCAAGCTGAGACCGAGCGCACACACAGACAGAAACCTAGTCCTCACCTGGTTGAAATACAGGGGGATACTGGGTAAGACCGTGTTAGTACCAGGAGCAAGGGAACAACTAGTGAACAGGAACTAGAGTATGGGTTTGGGGCAGCTCGTGTTCAGTGTAGGGATGGTTCTGTCATCATATTAACACCAACTGCTTTCTTAATATGACATTACTCTTATGTTTTCAAATTACTCATCCTACATTCTACTGGAATACACTTAATGTCCTTCGATAAAAAAAGGAATTAATAATAATAATAATAATAATAATAATAATTATTATTATTATTATTATTATTATTATTATTATTATTATTATTATATCCAATCTATAAATTATTCTTATTTACATTCATAAGGGACATTCACCATGCCATTGCCCTTTTCATAATTATTTTTGTTTTTCTGTGGTGTTTTTAGCTTTCGTAATCTGCATATGGAGCATTCCCATAAAACCAGGCTTCTCAAGCGATATCATTGTCTTGAACTGACATCTTCTCCTACCTACCCTCCAATTTAACAATGCAGAGGCCTATCATGTCGTGTTTCCCAAGACCCAACCGGCAATCAATGAACGTGAAGGAGATAAATTAAGCCTATCATCGGAATTACTTGCTGTTGTTGCAGTTTATTTTTTAATGTATTTGGCCGGCCCATTGTTACAGCTCATTATTCACCACGGTATCACAGCAAGGAGATCTCCCATATGGCAGCTTACTGTATATGAAATACCAGTGCAGGGGATATCTCGCTAAATTGAATATAGGTTTCCGAGAGAGGCTTAACTGTGGGAGAATGTTGGGGCTAAGGAGGAGGATGAGATCGGACGAGAGCAGCAGAGAGATGAAGAATGAGAAACGGATTAGGGGGAGGGGGCGAGGAAAGAGGGAGACGGGGCAGATGGGTATGAATAAATAAATATTAACACAAGAGGGTTGATACTATTGCAGTAAACACCTACAGCTAATCCTCCACTGGAGAGGAAGGAGGCGATAAGAGCAGGCAGGGGAGAGAAGAGACGGACGTTGCATGCCTGGATGTTGCCTCGATCGCGCCTTCTCCTGATCTCTGGTGTTTGTTTTTTCCAGATTGGTTTGCATTGTCAGATGTTTACACGCTACGTTAACATCTCAAACGTGAGCCACATTGGTGTTCTGCGCTTACTCAAAGACTATTCTGTTACTATTCACCATTTAGTCAATTGGTAGTCGCTTTTATCCAAAGAAACTGAGTGACTGTTTAGATGATAGACGTCCTTGCGGAGTAAGTACGTCTGATGAGGTGCGTCTTGCCCAAGGAAGACACCCGAACCACGAGACTAACCTCCCCCAATGTAATATAATTCACACTATTGTGAATCGAACATGTTAGAAAGGCATCTGTACCGATGAGCCACTCCGTTTAGCCATTGTGGTATTACTAGACATTGTTACCGCCGAGGGCAGAGTGGAACAGCTTTGTTTTATGCTCACTCTGGTGAAGTCCTGGAGGGTCTGGACACTGACCCGGGGCTGCTCCTGGATGACCGGGGGTGGGGGTGGGGGTCGGGAGGCTGGCAACGGGGTGCCGTCCACAGGGGAACCACCACCGCCGCCAACCTCAACTCCCATGGAACTGATGGCGTTTCCTGGAACACAACGGCACGTACTCTGATCAGATGTGTGCAAGTTGTGTTGTGTGGAGCCCTGAGAGCCATCCAACACCATTAAGACCACAGGTGGAGTTGCTATAATTTACTGGATGTCATGTCTATGGAGTCAGAATAAGTGACGTGACATTTTCCCAGTGGATGAGTTGAAAGCTAACTAGGGCTCTTATGGACTACAAATTTCCTCTTGGAGGGCAGTGATTTACATTAGCCACATGGTTCCACTCAAACAGACAGCATCAAAAAAGTCACTGATCGTGTGTGTGCGAGCGTACGTGTTTGTGTGTTCTTCCTAGAAATGGCAGCCTTAGATTAAACCGATGGTGTTAGACATTATCAGGTAATAATTGTCGTAATTTTTAAATTTGATAACTTTTTTGACTCACATCGATCTGACAGCACATGGTTTACAGCACCATTATTGAAAGTATGCGTGTCAGTATATATTTTAACTAATCAATACTAATGCATAAACATATTTGGCAGATACTTTTATGCAAAGCGACCATCTTGGAACGATTAAAGCATATAATCAATATTGGAACAACTGCAAACATTTAAAATGCAGTGTGAACAAGTTTACAAAGAAAAACAACTAGACCGTGTGCAGGGAGGCTACAGGTGGGGTGGGGGCATGATAGTGTAGTAGTGCCTCGGGTGTGCAACTCCCAGCCGAAAAGGTACTGGGTTTGATCCCCAATGTCCACAGCCTAGCCTGTAGGCATCTTTGAGCAATGGATGCCTAACACCCTGCCTGCTCCTTCATGTCATGTATCTGATTTCACTTGTCTCACTTTGGTTGAAGCCTGAAAGCCTCATTTGCATACTCAAACTGTGCAAATAATTGCCCGGTTTGAGTATATGCTGATGACGCTGTGCTTACGGAGGCAGGTGTTGCTGCCGAACATGTTGAGGATCTGCTGGCAGTCCTGCCACTCGTTGCCACTGGCCTCACACGTGCACCACTGGGACACCTCCGTGCTGCTGTTACTCACGTAGTTAGGGGTCATAATGGTACCTGATAAAGGGGGAAAAAACACATATCATAGAAATATGAATTATACATTGTTACATGAAGCAAAATTGTATTTGTACTGTGCTGTTCTACAGTTGTAAATACACAACGCCCTTTAAATAGATCGGGGTCGGTTCTACTCCTCACCTATGAGTCCCTTGTACGCCTGCAGACACCTGGCGCGGCTCTCCTGCCCACAGCCCGACGGAGAGAGAAAAGAGGGCTGGCAGTTGCGCTGGAAATCTGCAAAGCGGGATCTAAAGAAAAATAACGGAGCATAAATGGCCTTTTACCTCGAAAGCCTGGTCCGTTTCAGTGTCAGTGTTGGGACACCGGAGGTGACGCGCCAGGGTTACCGCACCGACGAAATGCAATATGCTGGCGGGCCAGTTCTGATAGACATTAGATATTATCTGGCGGTCCAGATTAAATTACACTGCGGCCCGGATTAGGCCCGCGGGCTGTACGTTTGACACCCCTGCCCCAGAGAATTGTAGCAAGCTAAGCTACAGCAACAGGGCAAAAGTTGTTTACTACATCGAAGCAATTCGATTTGTTTTTACATTGAACCAACTTCATTCCAAGTCAATACTATCTTAGTGACCAGTCAGTCAATCAGGTAGGCAGGCAAAGCATGTTCAGTTCACAAAAAAGTGTGACTCTTTGCTCCCTCCATTCCCAAACCAATTTGGCAACAAAAAGAAAGACAAAAAAACCTGTGGTCCACACAACAAAAGAAGGCAGGTGTGTGTGTTTGAGTGTGTGTGTGTGTGTGTGTGTGTGTGTGTGTGTCACTTGGGATTAATTAGGGACCGAGCCAAACATGGCAAGGTCCCTATTGAAACCCTCGTGTTTATTCTTCTTCTTATTATTTTCCCTCATCTTCGACAGGGCGTGTCCGTGGCGTGCCGTCAAAGTTGGCCATTTTTGAATTCCGTCGCCTTGTATTTGAACTAACTCCTCCTACGGAATTTATCGGATCTGCTTCAAAATTGGTCAGTACAGTCATGAAGTGGTGCTGAAACAAAATCGTGCTATTTGTGACCGTACGTTGAAGGGCGTGTCCGTGGGGTGCCGCCAAAGTTGGCCATTTTGAATGGAATTTTTTCACTTTTTCGCCTTGTATTTAAACTAACTCCTCATAGGGAATTTTTCGGGTTGTTCATGTAGGGTTAATGAACATGTAATTCAGTTAAATGTGGTCTTACATGTTAATGTCAAAACAATCAGTAGGACACCACAGGGCACCTCTGCTTCTACAGATTACATAAATTCGCGAAATTTTTTTAAAACTGCGCTTTTTTAAAACTGCGCGCAGTGATGAACGGGACCTCGTGCCGGCTTGCGGCTGCGTCACGTGCGGTCCTAACATGTGCACATCTCACCAGCCCACATGTTACGACGGCACGTGACGCGGCCGCAAGCCGGCACGAGGTCCCGTTCATCACTGCGCGCAGTTTTAAAAAAGCGCAGTTTTAATTCTTCTCTTTCGTGTGTGTGTCTGAGACAGGATGGCCGATTTGGTACATGAATAAACATCATATGAAGGTACATCTGTTGGCTTCACATACAGATCGTGTATGTTGGCGTCACTTCAGCAGGCCTTTTATTCGCCATGGTGCTCCATTGTTGATGGGTGGGGTCAGTCAACACACGGCATTTAAAGTCGCGGTTTGTCTCTAATAATGGTGTGCACGCGCTCCTCCGTGCAGAGCTTAGATATTTCAGAGGTGCGCGACACCAGCGTGAGAAAATATACTGCAGTCGTGGGATGTTGGTTTCTATTCCCAACGTGGGGTCTACGGTATATAGAAAATATAAATATGGCACGCCCGCAGCAGACATGAGCCATGGGCCCTTTATTATTATTTATATATTTGTAATCTTTCTTTGCAAAAGAAGTGCAGCAGATCAGCACTTTCCCCTGCTGGCCCCTCCTCTCGGCAGCCATGCACCACACAGTATGAACCGTGCCCTCGGTGTGATTACGTCATTTTGGGTTGGGGCTGGCTTGTGCAGTTCACGCACGTTGTCCTTTAATTAGGTTTAACTGATCCTTTATTTCAGACCACAGCAGAAAAGCTCCACTGCACTTGAGCTTCAGAAATGCTTGAGAAAAGGTATCTTGTGTGGACGCTACGGCACCACTTGTTCAAGGAAACAGTGACAGCCATGCTACTGAGAAAGTAGCCGACATTACTTGTAGCAACTCTAATGCCACGCTGGTAGCAGTTATAGCGTTAAGTATATGTTCTGGGTCAGTAGTTAGTCAGTAGCTGGTCCTAGTGAACCTTCTCCCCTACTCAGCTGGTCCTAGTGAACCTTCTCCCCTACTCAGCTGGTCCTAGTGAACCTTCTCCCCTACTCAGCTGGTCCTAGTGAACCTTCTCCCCTACTCAGCTGGTCCGAGTGAAGTGTCTCACCTGCACAGCTGGTCCTTGTAGCAGTACGTCTGCAGGCTGAGGCAGTTGGGCTTCTCCGCCCTCTCCTCCCCGTTCCGGGCACTCTCCTCGAAGGAACACGAGGGAACGATGGTCTTGCGTCGGCGCTCGCCGCACAGCGGGTCGGAGCAGGGGCAGAAGAGCAGGGCGAAGCTGTACTCGTCGGGTACGCGCTCCAGGAAGCGCCGCAGCGCCCGGTGGCACTTCTGGCGGTTGCAGCTGCTGTCGGAGCCCGTGGCCCGCTTGGTGCACGCCACCACGTACTCGGAGCGCAGGGAGCCGCACTTCTCGAACAGGCCGCAGTCCTGCGCCGCCTTCAGACACTGGTTCTGTCCGTCCACGGAGTGGGAGGACGCTGGAGGCGGAGAAAAACCAGGGACAAATAAATGTAAGGGAGCGTTGGAGCAATGTTTGGTTGCGACCCATGGCCGTACGAGACATGCTGCTCTCTTCTTCAAACCCTCGTTCCTGTCTGCATTCCCTCTATACAAATACACTGCCGTTCAAAAGATGGGGGTCACCCAGACAATTTCATATGAAAATTCATACTTTTATTCAACAGTTTTCAGCTGTGCTAACATAATTGCGCAAGGGTTTTCTAATCATCAATTAGCTTTTTAACACGATTAGCTAAACAATGTACCATTAGAACACAGGCGTGATGGTTGCTGGAAATTGGCCTCTGTACACCAATGTAGATATTCCATTAAAAATCTGCAGTTTCCAGCTAGGATAGTCGTTAACCACATTAACAATGTCTAGACTGTATTTCTGATTAATTTAATGTTGTTTTTATTGGAAAAATGGCTTTTCCTTTAAAAAATAAGGACATTCCTAAGTGACCCCAAACTTTTGAACAGTAGTGTATATATATTAAAAACCTTGTTGAGAATTGAAAGCCAATAGTAGCCTAGTAGCTGGGGTGTTATTTGACTCCTGGCTGTAAGGTTCTGGGTTCCATCCCCATGGTCCACAGCCAAACCTGCAAGCCTCCTCGAACAAAATGCCCGTAAATAGAAAAAGTAACCGTGGTGTGTGTGAGTAGGTCCATACCTGACATGATGGAGGCCATGTGGGACATCTCTACGTTCCTGACCAGGTTCAGCTCCAGCTCCTCATAAGGAGACACCTCATACTCCTCGTAGGCTGGGGAGAAACAAGTGGACCCATGGTCACGTGGCCACACACACAGACACACTCACACACGCACACACACGCGCGGTTACCTGAGAAGCGCACCGTCCAGTACACCTTGAGGCAGTGCTCCTCGCGCCGCGAGCCCCGCTGGCACTTGCAGGCCTGCAGGGGGCGGTACTGCTGCAGCGCATGCTGGGCCTCCAGGCACTCCCAGCGGGCGTCGGCCCCCAGCGGCGCCACGGCCTCCTCGGCCACGCAGTACTCCAGCAGGCGGTAGAGCACGGCGCAGGGCTCCTGCTGCAGGCAGCCCTGCTCCGCCACGCCGCAGTCCAGGGGGCCGGGCGCCAGCGCACTGCCTGGGCCGACCACGGGGGGCGGTGGAGGTGGTGGGGGAGGGACAGCAGTGGGTTCAGCAGTTGGTTAACAGTGTGTTCACTACTAGTATTGTGTTAGCAGAAGCTTGTGTCCAAAGCGACTCCAAGCGGTGAACCCTGTTTGGTGAACCACCAGGTATGGTGTTGATTAGCCCACACAAGACGTTTTTAGATGAACCCTGAATTGGATGGGACTGGATTTATGTACTGTAGAACCTGTGGTGGGGACTGAACCAGCAACCCTTTGGCCGCAAGACAACCCGCGGCGTCTACTTCCATAGCCTTGCTAGAGACCGACATCAGATTGGTAGTAAAGACCATCCCCAGGAGATGGGGTAGATTATGAAGTCATTAGACATTGTCATATAGTCAATAGCAATTAGGTATGCAAAACAGCCATGTGCTGGCTGGTTGCTGCAGGAGGTACTGCATTACCCTGCCTGATCGGTTCTGTACTGTAATGATGATGACCATTATTATTATGACTATAACAATAATCATGATATAAATGTCTCATTTATGCTAGAGGTTACAATTTAACTAATGGTTACCAGACCAGCACCATCTCTAGATCAAAAACTTAATTTAAAGCCATTTTTATCTAAAGATCACAAGTGGAATGACAGTTCGCCTGCTTCTGCTTGTGGAGAGCAATAAGCAATCGATGCACAGTGTGAGTCATTGTCTTTGACCTTGCCACAAACAAGTCAATTAAGTTAGCCTGATGAATGCGAGGAGGCTTATTAACTAAATCTGATGTGACAGGCATTGAGTATGTGTTTTATGAAAGCATGGCCAATGGGAGGACACCAAACCTTAACGCAGAATCATGCGCCAGGCATGACGACGCGCAATGATGGCAAAGAGGAAGAATAATAATAACTGGAAAGTCCACATATAGCTTATCCACTGCAGGGGTCGTTCTTGGGTGAAGAAGGGAGCGTGAACAAATGTTGAACTGATACAAAGAGCTCTTCATAAAGAGACCAATGATTTAATCCGCAAGCATCGGAAAGGGATCCAACAACAAACCTGGTTAGCGTCAGAGAGCAGGGGGACATCTGGCGTCATTGACCCGGCGGTGGTCCGACCACGTTTGCACTGATAGGCACTTCTTGATTTCTGAATTTAAGAAGGAGGGTGACCCACATCTGACCCCCCCCCCCCCCCCCCCCCCCCATTCATCCTCAAAAACCATTGGAAGACTCCCCTGAGAGAATGAGTGATCCACACCATTTCTCCTGGTCTACCAGGATCCCTGGAATCTGCTGTAAGAGCCTAACAGCGGTTCTGAGGAACCACTAGTGAGATGATCTCTTCAACAGTGAAGCAATGGAGCTCTGAGTGCAGCCTTGAAGGTCCTGGTCTATCTCCACGGACTACTTTGTGTCAGTATTACCAGCGTCTGAATGCGCTGAAATTGCCGCTCGGGCTTGGTGCAAGGTTATCTGTTTGTCTCGTGACATTTCACATCTGACACTGACATCAGTCAGTGACAATTCAACCTTATTAAATATAACATAATAGATGTATAATATGTGGTGTCAAATGATCAATCACAGGAACTTGGGCAGCCTAATTTGAGTGCCCAGACCAAACTCAGGCAGTACAAGATAAGGTGCTGATGAAGAGCCAAGGCAGATAAACTTAATTTAAGTTTTTTTTTTTTCTTTTATCACAACAGCACCCATTTGCTCCACAGAACTGCAAGCGTATCAAAAGCCAGACCTGCAGTGGACAGTCACGATCCCACGGTCATCGCTATAGCTACAGACATTACAAGGAGACATTAGAATGATGTCAAAGGCAGTCAAACAGGTGGAGCAGGCTGACACCAGAGTTTTGTGGGCTGTAGACGCCCATGGTAGAGGCAGTGCTGACAGTGTGCGAGTGACGTGTTATTACTAGGTCCAAACTATGGCAAAATCTCTGTTTGGCTCTCTACCCTGGTTCAGGGAAGAACACTGTAGTATCTCATCTCTTTTCTTCACCATAAAGCCCTTGAAGAAGGGCTGCAAATCATTATGACGCAAACTATTTATTAGCCGTTAGGATTTGTTGTCCCATAATCAAGGGATTATGAACTACATTGTCGAAAATTTGGTTTGTGTTACATAATACGATGCTCCATGCCTCTTTTTAAACAATGGCAAAGTTTGGCTGCCTAAACCAATTTGAGGAAACACTTCACCAATTTTTTTCAATGTTTTCTAACGGTTTTCTTCTCCCAGAAATAATGTTGGCGGTCTTCTCAGCCACACAGCTGGTTAGCTTAGAGATTCTGATTTAATTGATTACAGTTGGGGATAGGAAACATGCCCAGATATGGAGACCCGGAAAGTCAAGTGTGATGTGAGCCAGTTTATGAAGGATGCAGTCTTATTTATTTATCTTTACTTGGTCTCCACAGTCGTCACATCTTCAGAGGCTGTGGCAGAGCTGCCAGGCCCTGGATCAGGGGCAGAGAGAGCCGGTTGAACAGCACGGCTACTTGGGTACCAACGGAGAGCAGGCTGTCTGTATCTGGGCTGCTTGAGAAGGGCTGTCTGATGTTAAAATGCACAAAAATAAACAGGAGCTCTGGTTGCGGCTAATGGTGTATTCATGTGGAGCAGGGATTGTAAAGCAATCACTGGTTCAAATTCAAACCGCTATCTCATGTTTCAGAGAGGGTGTACGTCCCCCCTCAACCTGTGAGTATGGGAGAAATGTACTTAATGTTTAAAGGAATATCATTATTATTTACTGTACATATAAAGAAAGTGATCATTATCTTGCCTGTAAGCTATACAAATGAAAATAAGTGTGAAAGCGTGAAAACGTATAGCTGTCTAAACTCAAATGACAGTGCCAGAAAGGGCCTCTGTAATGGTTAACTTAGAGGGTCATGAAGAAGCCTTGCAACTGTTGAATATAAACAAGGAAGACTTGAATATAAACAAGGAAGATGGCTCTGCCTCTCAATGAGATGAGCAGGGTGTCCGTGTACCACACAACCCATTATGGATTTACTATCAATAATAGTATTTGCAACCTCACCTGGGCACATATCTCCTCGTTCGAGAGCCATAAGGCTCCCGTTGCGACTGTTCCCTACTTTAACAAAGCTCTCCTTTTGGGTGTTCAACAGTGTAAGAAACTCTATAGGTAAAACTGTTCATGAATCACTCTGCTAGAGAACAGACTATATGTATGCATACATTCAATTATCCTGTATTCTCTGAGGAATTTCATTATCTATTATCTCTTTTATTTTATTTTTATTTAAGTGTTGTACTTTCCACAACATGATCAGAGAGGGACAGAGCGTACGTCCATCCATCCATGAACTATCCATCCATCTATCTATTCATCCATCTATCTATCCGGCCTTCCATCTATCTTTCTATCCATTGTCTACATTACAATCAAAATGGCTGAACCACTGAGGCATTCAAACATGATTTGCTGAAGTAGAAGAAAAATAATACCTTCATATAAACCCTTCTAAATTATATCCTGGCCTACTTTCAGTTTCTAAGTCTGTCAGGATCAATAAAATACTGACCAACATAAAATTCTGCTCACTCCATGGGCCATAAGACAAAACCCATAAGTGTTAATACAAGAGTTCTTATAAGGGCTCATATAACTGATGGCGTTATTCAAGTATTCATCTAAGTGTAAGTCTGCAGCTGTGCTCCTTCCTGAGCCCTGGTCATCTCCACTCATTCCTGTACACTAACAATCACATCGAGAAGTGTTGCTTTGGGTTGGTGTATCTACCGATTTTGCTGTGATATAGTGTCAATGTTCCTTCCTACTATCACTCTGCTGCAGCTATGACAAGATTTGACCTCGGTAGAAATCATCCCTAAAAGGATTTCATGCACTTCATCGAATATCTCATTCGGGTTGGAGAAAATTAAATGAGGCCATTGGGTCCAGACTGAAAAACGAAATGCATAAAACAAGATGATAAAAAATAAGATAATATGCACATATACAGACTCCTCTTGTTTTTCTTTTAAATATCAACAGCAGACATGTTCTGCTACTGAGAAACAAAAGCAGGCATAACAAAAGCCGGACTAAAATAGCTCCACAGCGAACAGGGCTATAGACCCGCTCTAAGCACCACATCTTAAACACTAAGCCAGTGAGCGTTCCCAGCACAGGTTCAATGTCACAATTAAGTCCAGTTACTGGGATGGTATGCTTGGCTTGGTTTCTACAAAAGGGGCCGACATATATGCGGAGTAGCATTCAATGTTTTTAGATCGTAAGTGAGAGTAGGGCACAATATTCATATTCCTAGATTGAAATATGCCTTAGAATGATTGGATTACTAATCAAGTTATTTTACCTTGTCAGTGTTTGCTTATGGAGCTCACAATACATTATGATGGTTGTTCTGTTGGTTAATTGATTGATTTAGATAAACAATTATTACGTTCAATATAGATATTGTCAAGGCGGGAGTGAGATGGAATGAGAAACTGTATAAACAGCTTTAAAGAGGACAGGAGCATGGATTCTGAATTAATTCATGAAAGTGATTTGTCGGCTGAATGATTTAGGAGAAAAAATGCCTGCCTTTTTTTTTTAATGATGATAGACATAAAGAATTTTAGCTTGTGTGAAGTTCATACCAATATATATACACACACACACACACACACACACACACACACACACACACACACACACACACACACACACACACACACACACACACACACACACACACACACACACGGACACACACGGACAAATAGTAATGGACAAATAGTAGGGATTAAGATAAGTAATACATATTTGGCGCGTAGGATGAATAATATGACAGGTCTCCTCACGGCACGAAGGTGTTCTGTTGAAGGCATCCATCCTCTTTTACACAAGCTCCAATTGATGTAAGATGTGCATTGCCTTTATGCGTATTGACTTGCACTGATCTGGAATTCAATTCACTTAAATGTCTGACCCAAAAGCATACACAACACCTTTGTCAAGAAATATTAGAACTCACGTCACTTATGTGATGTTTGATTTAAATGCCGATTGAGAAAAACACGTTGTCCAATTAGTTTTGAAGCAATTCACTGGTAGAATATTGCAAAGCAAAAAAAAAAAAAAACGAAATTAACTGCCGAATAAAACTACCAGAAATTATATTTTCATGATTTCAAAATTGCAGAATATATTTTTTTTAATTTCTTATATAGTTGGAAACTGAAAAAGTCTCCCTGACTAGGATCTCACGAACGAGCAATTCAAATGTAAGCCTACTTACCACAAGTAAAGAAAATCTGAAATAGTCCAAGGATCATCATCCTCCTCCTGATGCCGGTGGACATGGTACAGAGTTGTGTCTGTTCAGTCGAATATAAGACGTGCACACTAAGTGATGGGTAAAGGAAAGTTACACAGCTCGGTGCACCATGCAAATGAACACGTTTTCCTCCCAGCTCACATGTGCGTGTTGAAATAAAGTCCTTCCATTCTCACGTGGGATCTCGTCCATGGATGTCGCCGCGTTCATCTATGAATGAAACACTTCCCAGACAGATCTCAAAAGTTTCCGTTCAGGCTTCTGCATCTAAAACAGCATCGTCGTCGTTGTTGTTGCTGCTGCGCATGTCCACGTCGGGTACCTCTCCAAGGCATTGTAGTTTCAACGACCGCACAGTTGGACAGTTCGTGTTGGTGACTGAACGAGCGACTCCTTTGAGCGCGAGCCCTTATTATAACGCAGAGCTCGACTATGATTGGTCCGACTGTCAGAAGGTCTGCATATTCCCCTGAGATGGATTTTGCTATGTAGCCTGGCTGTGTCAGTGATGTTATTGCACTGTACAACTTTAACAGGAAAAAACAGAGTATGGCCGTCATTTTAGTTAAATCTCAATATTTAGTAACCATGTGGACCATAAAGTCAAAGGGAAGGTTTAGGCTAGTTTGTCTTTGGTTCCCCCATTATGTTGACATTTGTCCCGCCACTGCATGCGTAGGTTATCATTACGGGCACCGCGGACTAAGAAATCTAAGTATCCGCATCAGAGTTCAGCTGCCACGTGCAAAAACAAAGGGTTGATCCCCTACCGAGAAACAAACGGGATGGCTAAGAAAGATAACCCACCTGTAACACAGACCGGAAGATGCGTTCAGGGTTTAGGGTTAGAATGAACCATTATATACCATATTATACCATATAATATAATATTACTTCATTGTTATTCCAGAGACATTGCCCCATAGGCTTGACGTTTACGCGAACTAAACCTTCTTGTAGGTATTGCACACGTAATTTAATCCAGATCGTTTCATTATTACTGTGTAGACTAATTCACTATAGAGTAAAGTGCGACACTAGCCAATAGGCCGGCCTATGTAAGGTCTAAACTACAAGTTCAGGGCGGTTGCTTGACTTGTGTCCGTGTGTGTGTTACTACAGTTCCCCCTGGTGGGTTTTATGGTGAATGTGATGGTGTTAGCCGTCAATTCTTTTTTATTTTACTGATTATGTAATTCAAATAACTAATGTAACGGAACCGAAAACATATTTAAAAAATGAAATATGTTTGGATAACCATAGAGGAATAAAATAAGACAATCCCTTATCAATCAAAATGATAAATAACTTTTTTCTTTTTTTTTTCCGTTAACTTTGCATTAGGTTTCTAAGAAGTAGAGGGTCAGTCAAGTGAGCTACAATCCATAACGATATACTCCAGTGCTATTTTTAATATTATTTCTATTTCTAATATTAGTATTTCTAATATTGCTATTTCAGGATTAGACAAACCTGTTGTCTAAGTGATACTGTGAAGTGTGTGTGTGGATGATGCCCGGTTGAAGCAGCCTCACTTGGCCCGAGTCAGACGGATTAGACTCTGGGGTTGGGTGAGTTGTGAATTGAGCAATCAATGCGCTCAGCTTAAACCAGCCATCACCAAACATGCTCAAGGAGATCTTTCATGGCAGCATGGATCACCATCTGTATGTATCATTATACTCAAACTCTGCAATGAAACGGTTTAAACATCACCTCCCTTTGTCCTGGTTTTGGAGGAGCCTAGGTGGAGTGTGATAGCTACCTAGGTAGCATGTAGCAAGGTCATTGTTGCAGATACAATATACAAGTTTTTAGTTTTCCTTTTTTTGTCTAGACACTTTAGGTTGTCTTCATTTAAATAATTTAATATTCTTACATTCTTCACAGATGCTCAGAATACCTCAAGCACACTCACACATGCAAAATAATACATTATTTTATGACACTATTAAAGAGCAATTGTCACTTTTGATTTTCTAACATAAGTGTACTGCTTCGTAGGCTACGTGTGTTGTAAATATTATCAACGTGAAAGAATTACGGAAAAGTTGAACCATTGTATATCAGGTGGCCATGGCAGTAAAGGGCCTATGTATGACCTTAAATAGTGCTAGTTTTTGGCCTGTCTTTATGACCTTTAGGCTATTTCTGTTCTCTCTCTCTCAAGGTCGCAGTGCACTCTCACCTTCCTATTTAGCTCCTACGGGCCCTCTTTATTCCCCTCATGTTACGACCTTACAACCTCAATGTTTCTCTTTAAGTTTCAACTTCCCTCTTGCTAGAATGTACATGTAGAATGGCAGCTAACTGTTAGCATGCTATGTGTGTGTCTACATAAGTCTCTGAACATAGGGGAAAACAGTTTAGTCAACAAATGGCTGTTAACATGCATACATATCACACATACAGAAACACACACACAAACACAATGAATAACTAGTGAGTTACTGTACATGTAGCCTATAATACACACTTAGGAAGCTGTCTATTTATATCGTGAAGCAGGTCACTAAGAGTAGTCTATATCTATAGCAACTAGTGATAAGAATTTTATTGTCATTCATTTTTGGCCAGGGTTAAAATTGAGCACTTCAGTTCAGTGGGCGTGTTGGCGTTAGTATGTGTGACACCTGCTCTTGAAGGAACCATCTCAGATTACCTCTACTCAGTGTCGTACAGTATATATGACAAAAACAATGGTGTTGGATTATTATTAAATTGAATGCTCGACAAATGTTTATCGAAAAGCTATAATGCTTTTTGTAATGTGAAACCTACGGCATGCCCAAGTAATGCACCTGTCTTATACTGCCATCTAGTGCAAAAAATGTCCATTAGATTTGATCCCTAAATCCTTATTTATGATTGTAGATTTCTTTAATTTGTTCTTTGTTTGATTTGCATGTTGATTTGATTTGTCATAAACTTTTGTAATTGAGATATAAAACTCATTAGATATTAAATGTTAACATGGAATGACATTAAGAAATAATACTCGAACTCTTGAACAGACGAACGATGAAATTGTCTTGATATCATTACTTCAGTAAAAACTGCAGGCCCAATACTAGTTTCTAAATCGTAAAGATAACCTTTGCCTCTGGATAAACGGCAGAGGTGACGTTATTTTGAATAGTAGGCCTACATTAAGTACCCATGAATCAGAACAAGACAAACATCCTAGCAAAATGTTTACATACAACAACTACTACCGCACACATGATAGGCAACTACATCGGTGGTAGGGGCTTCCCGAGTGAGCTGTTTCCTCAAGGTTAAAAGCGCTCCACAGGCCGTATAGAGGTGGCTATCTGCCACCATTATTTCCTCAAGCAAGGTTATGAGGTGCATTGCAGAGGGGGCTTGGTGTGTGTGCGTTTTTTTTTATTATTAACTCGCAATCATCTGCCTGGCAATAACTGACTCACGTGCAATCCTTATTATAATTCCATTGTAAATTGCTTGTAAATACACATGATGGGGCAAAGGTCTGCTATTTTGTGATATCACAGCTGATAACGACTTGTTATAGTCCCTGATAGCAAGCCAGTGGACACTGACAGCGCCGGCCCGGGATCATGGGAAAGGACGTGGGCGTGGCGACGGGTGTACTTTGCAGCGTATCTGGCTTCTCGGAAACCAATCAGAGCAGGGACGCCCACTTACGCACCCAAACGATGACGACTGCGCCCCTCATTGGCGGGTTGTTTACGTCGACAACGTGACGTTCTCAGCTCCACGAATAAGGCGCGACGTGTACTCTCGTATTGTATCGCGATCGGACGCCCGTTAAATTCCGAACGCGCCTGCACAATCGGCCATTTCGTCGTAGGCCATCGTGTGAAGGGTAGTGTGGGGAACTTGTACTGATTTATCTGTAAGGCGGCCCAGAAGAACATTACATAATGAATGAAACCGCAATCTCCTTCGCCAAGGACTTCATGGCCGGTGGCATCTCTGCTGCCATCTCCAAGACAGCCGTTGCCCCCATCGAAAGAGTGAAGCTTCTTCTTCAGGTAATTTAAAAAGACCATTCTTCCTCTATTTCTACGTACCAGTAGCTAGCACTAGCTAGCTGCCCTAATCTGGGTTACCACCATTGGACCCGGGCTTCAACCCCCTTTCAGTCTATACTGGGTTATACATGGGCCTACATTGCACTCTAAATGCATTTTACAAGTCCAACATACTCAAAGCTGTTGATTAAACTGGTCTTGACAGTTTTTTAAACTGAGGTCATCACGGGATGTGCAATGACCTACACGAGTCTCCTAGCGTCCGGGCTACTCAGCAGTAACCTTAGCCTGCGCGGCTAACAAAGGACAAACGTCTTCCCTGATAGTGGGGATTTAGATCATCATGTTGTCCTAGTAATAATAACTACACAAAAGCATATTTGTGGATCTGTATTGGGCGATCACCGTTATGGCGGTTTTTAAATCCTTATCTTCGTGCTTCATGTGAGTCTTCGCCGGTAGGCGTTGACACTACCGGCAAGTGTTGGCTGAAGGCCCGAGGACTCCTTCAAGCCGGGCCGACAAGTTGCACAATCCCCTGCAAAGGGTTTTTGTAGACATTGTGACTTAACTCTCATGTATGTCATGAATTATCGAGGTTTTGGTTGACGTTCAGTTGCATCTTAAGAAGGATCACCTTGATGCGTCTCCAAGACGTTTGCTAGCGAAAGTCTCCTTCAAAACTCGACTTTCCCGTCAATCTTCTTTGGTACGGAATGTCATTTAACTCTCCACTGTCGGACAGTAATTAACGCTCCGCGCTTGATGGATGACCTTCAGCCAGCGGACGTCTTTACAACATGGTTGCCAAGGAAACCGTCGAAGGCTCTTTAATGCCTAACTTGTCCCGCTGTCTTCACATGACAATTAAAAATTTTGACATTCATGCTGGACTCTTTATGTTTCTCACTCACAGGTCCAACATGCCAGCAAGCAGATCACCGCAGATATGCAGTACAAGGGAATCATGGATTGCATTGTCCGTATTCCCAAGGAGCAGGGATTCCTGTCCTTCTGGAGAGGTAACCTTGCCAACGTCATCAGATACTTCCCCACCCAGGCCCTGAACTTCGCCTTCAAGGACAAGTACAAGAAGGTCTTCCTTGACGGAGTCGACAAGCGCACCCAGTTCTGGCGGTACTTCGCTGGTAACCTGGCGTCCGGTGGCGCTGCCGGAGCCACCTCCCTGTGCTTCGTGTACCCCCTCGATTTCGCCAGGACCCGTCTGGCCGCTGACGTTGGAAAGCCCGGCGCCGGTCGTGAGTTCAACGGCCTGGCCGACTGCCTGAAGAAGATCTCCAAGTCTGACGGTATCCGTGGTCTGTACCAGGGCTTCAACGTGTCCGTCCAGGGCATCATCATCTACAGGGCTGCCTACTTCGGCATCTATGACACCGCCAAGGGTATGCATTTCCTACACGTCCTTATCTCAACTACTGTCAAAAATTGGCCATGATCTAATGAGGTTTGCTGTCATCTTCTCCAGGCATGCTCCCCGACTCCAAGAAAGGCAGCATCCTGGTCAGCTGGATGATCGCCCAGTCTGTGACCGCCGTCGCTGGCCTGACTTCTTACCCCTTCGACACCGTGCGTAGGCGCATGATGATGCAGTCTGGCCGCAAAGGAGGTAAGACGCTGCAGGTGGAGCGGGCCATGTGACTTGATCATATATAGGTGGAATGGGTGCTAGGGTTTACACTGGCTGGGAATCGGATTACTAGAAGCAAAGGTTTTTAATAAGGTGCCTCACTGTCTGGATTGGTACTTAACGTGTGCTTCCCCCCCCCCCCTCTAGCTGACATCATGTACACTGGTACCATCGACTGCTGGAAGAAGATTGCACGCGATGAAGGTGGCAAGGCCTTCTTCAAGGGAGCCCTGTCCAACGTGCTCAGGGGCATGGGTGGAGCCTTCGTGCTGGTCCTGTACGATGAGCTGAAGAAGGTCCTCTAAATCCTCACTGTATATGTTTTGTTTTTTTAACATCACTGTAAAATCTGGCTAAATGTAACATTATTTCCGGTTCTATGGACTCAGCAGTCAGCCTTATTTAATGGGAACAACCTACTAGTGTCTCACCACTAGAGGGCAATGGCTGTACCTCGTGCATCTTCATGTTAAAACGTTCCACCTCCTCTTTGAGCAATGTCATTCCTGTAAAAGATCTGATACCCTTCCTGTCATTCAGTAGGTTTGTATGGTCCTAACTTAAAATAAATTTATTCTGGGAACAAACTTAAAAACTGACTTGTGTGGTTTTGCGGTCTCCTCCTTCTCCCTCACCCACCTCACCACAGGTGATGCGGACACTGGTTTGGGTTAGTTAAAAGGCACGAAAGGATTATACCCAGCGGCTATATATACCCACCGCTTATCCCCCTGCTTAGCCTAGTGTGACGCGTTTGTAACTACTGGGCCCATTCGCGCTGGGGCTTTAGTGAGGGTAAGGTGGTGGTGACATTGGCGGAACCCGCCATCTGTAGCGAAGCATCGGTCAAGTTGAAGCATAAGCGCATGACGGCCATATTGGGATTTAAAACGTTTCATTGCAGACTACAGAAACGCATCACGTTGCCTCTTGCACGTTAGTAATTATGTAACTTGGCTCATAAGCACCAGGTTTCGGGAGTGGAAGCCAAAGTACATTTGGATTCCCTTGAAATTACGTCAAGTGTCAACTATAGATAAGTACTTTCTGTTTTGAAATATTACCTGCAGGTTGCGTCAAGTTAAAGTTTAATTACTTCTAGGGAAGTAAGGCAATCCATGGGCAATTGGATTAGTAATTTCCCTACCCTAAATGTGGAGTGAAATCCTAACGTTAATCACTACACACCCGTTGACCTGTTGACCATATATCCGATTTCCTGTACGGCGTAGTCTGCATTCTAGCATTGCATTGCCCCAGTCAGGCTTGAGTTTAGTTCATGTTGATTAACGGTCACTCAAAGTTCACTTTATTCTAGGTAATGGTAGTCAGGCTTTTGGAATTTATTACCGGGGCATTAAAGGAAGTTTAATCTGGATCTATTTTGAGTTGATTTGTTTGGCTGCTCTGTTTCCTCGCCTGATGCTCTGGTGGAGGCGGTGAATAAACAACCACTGTGTGCATATTCTATTACCAATAAACTAAACTGTCTCCTAGAGGAACAGACTGCCCTGCCATGGGCTGCATATTTTTACTTTTATACATCTCAGAATTTTGCATAATTTTTGCTATCCAATATATTTTCCCGAAGATATTGAATTGCAATATTAGTGGTTTTGTCATTGTAAACCAGTGTATCTTATTACATTACATTTTGGGGTTTATGTTGCTAATCAGTGAAGGCCTCAACTACCAACCTTAATGAATGTTGGCCAACAAGGATTCAACATGTGCACCAACATGAAACTTGATCCGGTAATAGCCATCAATCACCAGCAGGTATGACCAAATGAGTGGGTTTGTTCGGGATGCCTGTAAGCAACTGAAGAAAACACATATCCCCCAGCTGTATACATGCCTGTGGGCTAGTAAAACGGTATGTAGGAAACAAATAAAACACCCATATCCATGTCTGGTTTTTTGTGGTTTCTCTAATTTGAAAAATCATGAATTTAATGTGTTCATGATAGCTACACCTGTTGTCAAACCTGTTAAACATTTAAATCCAGCGTCCATTCCTTATTCAACTGGCTCCACCGATAAATGGCCTTTACTCAAGAGCCATACTGTGTACAGTCATGGTGTATCTTTTCTATTGCAGTAGTTTTGCCCCATGGAATGAGTGCAAATGGGTGTGTCCAATGACCGACGAAGAATTGTAACACGCAAACTCCACATGGTGGCACCATTGCAGCATCTGTTCAGAGGCTCAAGGGCTTCGATTGCCGCGGTAAAGAAACGTGACACGCCCTCTCAGAGAATAGGGTTCAGTCACAAAATAATATTCAGACACTGCAATATTGATTATTGCAAACATTTGAACACATCAAGCAGTGTTTAAACAAAAGAAAAGGCATCCAATTATTAAATAACACATTCATGTACAAGTTATGTTATGTTTCCCCATTCACGAATGCTTAATTCATACTAGGGTGAATAATTAATAAACCTTGGTATAGAGGTGGGCGTGGCCCGTCTGAATTTGGTGGAGCATTTTCGATTGTTTGCTTCAGTATTAAATTTCATTGCATCACTTTTCTCTTGAGATATTGATTCATGAATCTCTTTCACGTGGGTGCACTGCCTACCTGTAGATGCCAATACAAACACATGTATAGAAGTTGTGTGTTGGGTTGGCATCAAGTCACAGTGACCTTGCTCGAGGACGGCTTTGTCTTTTGAGGCTGCCGTTCCTTTTGTCTGCTGTTTGCCTCCGCCATCACTTTCTGATATCTGTATGGTGTCATGTTACACTGACTCAAGACAAGTCACACACCTGAGTTTGAGAGCTGTATCATGATAGACTGTACAGGAATGGCGATTTAAGCATATAGTATTATTCTGATTATAGAATCATTATATGTACTATATTTATATGATGAGAAGATGATTGTGTTTATGTTAATATCAGCTGCTGGGCAGGTGCAAGTAAACACATGTGCCTATAGATACAAGATGAGGCAGGATTAGGGAGATCAAATGTACTTTTGAGTAACGCCAAAATAGCAATCTTGATGTCAGATCAAAAGTGCAGGACAGTATTGAGAATCCAAACAGATTGAGTTTATTATAATCAATACCCACACCTCTAATAGAAAATCCATAACAAATCTATAAAATATAAAAAGTAGACATTTTGCGTTTCTCATCTATGCATTTTTATATATATAGTAGAAATGGACCTTGTTTCCTGTGTGTATATATTATAATTAATATATTGCATTATCTATATACTATGAGTATCAGACGTGTGAGTGCTTTCCCCTGTCTCTGAGCCCAGCCCATTGAGCACGCTGCTGTGTGGCCCACATGTGGCTGAAGAGACCAAACACTACACTCAAAACCTCAGGGACGTCACCACACACACTGAGGCAATCAGCCACAGCCAATCACACTCTCTGTACAAAGGTATCACTAGGCAAGCTTTCCACCAATCAGAGATAGAGCTTGCCATGAGTAGTGTTCCAATGAGAAAGGGGGGTGAAGTTCAGGTTCTTAATGAATTATTGTTGCTGTTCATATTATTGCTATTGTCATTATTATTATAGGGAGTCTGCCTTAATGATGCAGCCACCTAATCAAATTGAAATATTACAATGAGCTGGGCTCCTTTTGCCAAATCGATAATAATATAGTAAATCATATATAGTATGTAATTCTACTCCTATTTTTACATAGTATGTAAGTAAAACCATTAAACAACCCTGAAATCTGCTTTGTTAGTTTACTAGCTGTCTGTCCGGTGCTAAATGTGATATGAAATATTCTGTTAATATTTAATCAGAGAGGTCATTCTTCCTCCCTTGGTTTGATGGATGATGACTGATATGGATAAGACTTATTGATTATCAAGCAATCGACAGAGAAAGTGATGTTCAAGAGGGGCTTGCATCATCTTAATGGGTATTACATGGCAGCACCATGACTCATTTTGCACTGATGAAGACTATTACATTGTAATGGCAGAAAATGACCTAAAGTAATATTCCCTTTTCCATCTGAGTGGAATATACTATTATATTTATAGTAGTATCTATTTACTTACTATTCATTACTATTCATTTTTAATCTTTCCATCTTGAGACTATCAAAATGTTCAATGTGCAATCTAAAATATGATACACCAATGGTTTGAACCAATGTGATATACGTGGGTTTTATGTGACATAGTTAGTGTTGTCCCACATCAAAATTTAATTGCAGTGGAGCTTCTGATCAGCAGAACCTTTTGTGGACAAAAGGCCATACTATATGACTGAAAAGGGCCCCTATTTTACTACCACCTGTCACGTTGAGGAGCCATTACAAGCTATTAAAAAATTCCATATCCTTATCTTAAGACATCACAATGTCTTAAGGGATGTGTTAAACAGACGACATCACAATGTCTTAAGGGATGTGTCAAACAGACGATCTGTCCACCACCAATCTGTGAGTGGACACTCCCTCTTGTGATGCCACAAATTGATGGATTTTGAAATGGCGTGTAATGGCTCGTCAACATGACACCTGGTGGCCAAGTAGACCTTTTAAGAATGGTTTTGAAACAATGTCAAGAGTGTCTTCTTTTATGCAGTGTAGATAAAAAAACCTAATCCAAAAAACGGTTTCAATGAATCTTCAAGGTGTAAGCACGGCTGGGAGATATTGTGTGAAGGTGATCTTTTATTTCAGGGCAGGATAAATAAAACTGACAGAATAGGGTTTCATGAAAAGAGACGAGAGCAACGTAACGTTGTGTGAAGTACAGGAAAGTACTGGTTTTTATTCCTTCATAATCAAACTTCACAAACAGCTCGAACTTGTACAATACCTCAGTGGGTGAAAATTACAAAAAAAGTGCTGGTAACATTTACAAAAATCATCCTTACTTAGCAACAATCAGTTTATTCTTCCACACTTTTTTTAGTATTTTGTATTAAGGCTTAATACTTCTGTATAAAGTATATGCAAGATAAGTCTTCACAGTTTTTCGAAAAAAGTCACAATATTATGTAACATAATGAAGCTTTACGGCTATTTTCTTTATAATAACAAATACACATCACTGGTAAATATATGTGAAATACAGGGCTTATTGTAAAAGGACAATAATGATACTGTTTGCTGTAATAGCTTGCTTCCACACACTGTTAGAGGAAAGGTGGGACATACCATTGCTATAACTCAAGAAAGGGGGGGAATGATACCAACACTTGGGGGGAGATCGCCTCCAAACTTTGGCACATCCCTTTAAACAATTTCACAAAATATTAAAATAATTATTTTAGAAAGAATACGCATGGAAGAATATTTAAACTGGCATAAAGTGTAAAAACATGCTGTGGGGTAAGGTGCTAAATCAGATATTACTAGGCCAGCCTATTCACACATGAATAAGGTGCATTTTAAGACTCAAAGCATGTCGGGCTTCCTCTTAGATGTCAACAAAAATAATAATAAGTAATAAATACACATGTTTTTTTTCTTTAGTTATTTTTTTCAAAAACAAAATCTAAATGAATTAAAACCAATAGTCTTGAGGCGACCTCATGCGTTCCCATGGTTACAGAGACGAGAGCATCTCTAGTACAGATGTGTGGTTGTGTTCCCATGGTTACAGAGACGAGAGCATCTCTAGTACAGATGTGTGGTTGTCCAGCCATGGCGTACGGTACAAAAAAAAACTGTATTCACTGTGAGTGTGTGTTATTTGCTTTCTCTTTCTTTTTTTTCTTTTTTCCTTTTTTTTTTTAAACTGTGGAGATTGGTAAATGACAACATGTGAAGCGATTATTCAAAAAAGGATGGAATTTAAAACTGAATGCGAAACTAAGCCAAGATATATTCACAAGATCCTCTAAGCTGCACTGGTTTACAGGTCAAACAGATGAGCTCTAGCCCTAGACTTAACCAATTTCACCCTCATGCATACTGAACGGTTAAAGTGACGCAACAAGCTTGCTTAAATAGTCTACATCACAAAAAGCAATTTGGTTTTTAGTGCAAACACAATTGGCTGGCTTCAGCTTCTCAATAATAACGAGCTCACCAAGGATATTACAAGAAGGCACGTACTTATGCTTCCTCTAACACGCGACATATTTAAACAGACCGCCACATCTCTCAGCACACCACAGGGCCAAGGGGGGACGGGACAAGCTACTACGGTCAGATTAAAAAGAACATGGCGAATGTTTTGAATGTTGTACACGTATCGATAGACAGAGAAAATAAAATAAACCGGTTCAATATTATCACCCTCTGCAGTTACGCGCGGCCATCGATTGACCAGAGCAGTTGAATTTGCCAAAGGGTTGGTGGGGACTGATGGACACAAGTTCTCTACACAGCACAGTGGTGTGCGTTACAAAAAAAAGGTGCATTATGAATCTATGTTCTCTCAAAAGCATTTCATACATGGTTTTTACTTTTAAAGCATTTTGTGTCATCCCAAAAATAAAGATAGAAAACAAACAAATAAAAACATTAAATAGACCAAATCTGCTTCAACGTGATACAATAGTGTGAACATGAAGGTGTATGGGCAGACATTGACATGGTAGGGTGCGTCTTTTTTGATACAGTTTATGAAATATCTTCACGACTGGCCTTGTGATGAAGATACTTTGGACATGTGGGTCCTTCCTCTCTCCTTGCCTGTCTCTCTCTGGGTAACGAGCCGCTTGATTTGTCCAAAAAACATCACACGAGGATAAAGAACAAGCGTAGCCAATCAGAACAGTGGTAATGCCCCCTCGAATTTGGACAAAAGAAGTACTAAGGGGTACGTACTGAGTAGAAAACTCCTCCGAACAACATACCGAATTCCAAGTTCAAGTGCAATCAAAAGGCAGAAATGTCCAAATATTGTACCATTATTCAGGAAGGCTCAAATGCTTCAAACTCTCTCTTAAACATTTCATCAGCATTACTGTCGGGGCAGATGACCTTCATGTTCTTAAAAATGTGTTAAGTGATCTGAATTATATTGCTTTTGATAGGAAAAAAAAGTCATTCGACCAAAAATGTGTTTAGTGCAAATCTCTTTCAGGTTTTGGGAAGTGGTGTTTGGCTTTAACAAGACTACATGTTACATCTGCTGTACAGCAATACCCTCCCAGGTGATATTGATTGCTGGATTGCTGCCAAGGGGCCCGCCATTTTGATTCCAAATCAAAACGTTCCAACTTGACTTAACTCTCCATTTTACTGGTTTCCTGTCCTGCAACAATTTGGGTAGAAAAGAGAAAGGATCTTGGGGTCCTGGTTACTCGTGCTCAAATGAACGCAGCAGTTTGAAGCAATATAAAATAAATGATTTGCTTATACGTTGTATAGAAGTCCTATGGTAATATTTGAAGTGTGTATTAGACATGTATTGTACACTCGGAAGGGTATATCTGTCAGGATGGTGTGCAGTTTATGTCTGTCAAAAACAACTCTCTCATCTATGAAATGTACGAAATTTCACCCCCCCAGTCCAGTGTTTGACAAATCAAATGATTACACAACGTCATCCCACACACACACACACACACACACACACACACACACACACACACACACACACACACACACACACACACACACACACACACACACACACACACTCACATATATATATATATATATATAAAAAAAATGAATCCCCTATTTTTTAAAACAGCAGTCAATACATTTAGAACGAGCTTGTTTCATCATCATCATCATAATAATAATAATAATAATAATAATAATAAAATGAATAATATTATTAATAATAATAATAAACCAACTTGTATTTTTAAATTAACATTGAAGCCAGAAGGGAGAGCTACGTTAGCGCAGCGTGTAACTAAGGGTGGCTTGGTTGTCTGCTTTACTTTAACAACTGCTCCACTTCTGCTCTGTTTTGAATAGGAGAAGTATTTCAGGGGGAGAGAGAGTAAAAATGGTGAGCTAAAGCTAAACAAATTATCCACATGTAAAAAAAAAAAAAACACACACGTTCAACCCAAATACAATAAAGTTTTTTTTTTTACAAAAGCATCTACGTACAAGATATGGCAGGAAGTCATAGGGGAAGTGCTTGAGATGGAGGGCACACACAGACACACACACACACGCACATGTGTGCGATCACTGATTTGCGGAACCACACACATTCTTATAAAAATAATTGAGAAATGCGACCTTTACGACAAGTAATGAAACATGGCCCAACTTATTCAAATTTTAGATAGAGTTCACACATAAAATGAAAAATATACAGCAGGTTCTCTAAGAATTTAAGTATTGTCAATCGGTTACATTCTGCTATGGGTTTCAGAGTGTGTTGATCATATAAAAATATACTCTTTCCATTTTGTTTTGTCACACACTTTGTGTATTTGGACCACATTTTGATCATGTTAAAAGTGAGTTTGGTTTTAATTTATTTTTTCCTTTGTTGTCTTTGAGTTTGTCAAGGTGGTGAATTGTCAATGGTGAGAATTAAAGGATTGTAAAATGATGAGTACAAAAGCATTTCTGCTCCGATCGGATTGAATGCTTCGAGACTGAAAGTTGGGAGGTCAAAAATGTCTTTCTTCTTTTTTGGCTTGATAAATAAAACTACAAATATGTGCAAACGTAACATCTTGGTCCGTCTCGTGACTAAAACAATAGTTTCATTGTTCGTGATCTCTGTCAGAATAACGTATTTGGGGCACTTTTAGAATTTAAAATAGAGCAACCGTATTTTTAAACTCTCAAATGGTCTCTAACAAAGAAAGCACAAAACAGACATGTGAACATAGAAACATTTCTACCTTAATTTTGCTTACGTGAGTATGAAAAAAACCCTAACCCTTATATAACTACGTGTTTGAAAAATGCAACATTTAAAACCTTATACACACTATAACATGCAACGCTCAAAACCCAGCTACTGTGTCCAATTCTTTTTTTTTTGTTTTGTTGCATTTCTTTAAAAAAATGTTTTTTTTTGGTCTACCGTATGAAAGTAACACAAACAATGACACCAACCGATGGGAGTTAATGAAGAGAGATAGATGCAGTCTGTACAAGCACCCTGCCACACACAACTAAATCAAATCAACTAGGAATCTTGAAGATTATACAAGTCCATACTGTAATAGGAAACACACACACAGACACATTTTCTCCCTAACACTAAAATACAGATCCCCTAAATATTCTTACCATTCTTTGGTATTTTTTAAATAATAACAAACAAGCAATTAAAATGGCCTCTAGCGATACTAATGGCCCCATCTCGCACACAACCACACCTTTTTCTGAAACACTAGTGCTACATTACATTTTTTTAATTGAAAGTTTGCATGCCTGTTCTGACAATTATCATGTAATCGCTGGCTGTTCGATCTTAGATCTTATTCTCCTCTCAGAATGATACAATGATTATTCCTAAAATGATGAGATAAATTATGGGTACCCTTTTTTCTCTCTCGACTTTGGGAAACAAAGCTGGGGCAGTGCTCGCTACGGCAGGAGTGCCGGCAGACGTGTCAAAGGTGTGAGAAATAAGGACTGGTTGTTAAGTGGGTTAGTGCGGAAGATGGAGAACACCTAGCTGGGCTGGAATGTGCTGGGCTTCGTAGGAATGTATACTTTTTTCAGTTTGGGTTGTTTTTTTTTTGTTGACATTTTTAGAAAACTATATGTTCAGATAGCTCTCGTAGGATCGCGACCGATAAACACAGAACAGGCTACATGTAAGGTCTTTGTAGGCTAAACTATATACCAAAATTAAACTCTTCACAACCGAAAAAAACGATTTGACTGGAAGGGACACTCTTTAAAATATATATCCCCCATCAAAACAAAAATAACGATTTAGTTGAATCAAAGCTCTTTAAATGCAACTGTGTGGTAACAAGAGGGTGTATTTAGTATAACTCATAAGTGGCACATGCTGGTTAACCTCTGTTATATTTCATAAATGTATTTGAGAAAGCCCACCACAAGTATAGCAGCTGTGTTACTGCAAAAGTTAGCGTGGCAGCTGTTAGGGATGTTATATAGCTTTGATAGCATGTAGGCTATCCCAGGCTATCCAGGATAGGCCTACTGTTACATGTTTCTGGTCAGTGTGTAGTAGCTTAGCAAAAAACTTGTACAAGAAAACGTCTGAGTGTGGTATGGAGGTTGGGTGGAAGGGACAAGCTGTACCACGTTGCCTATTAAGTGATCTGTTTTTGTTTTAAAATATCTTAAAAATAGGTTTATGTAAACTAAATGTCTGTCAAAATGTTTAACATTACGGTTTCACTCATAGCTATACTCCTTTTTTTTTACTCTGTAAGTTGTGTATTTTGGGAGGATTTAAAAAATAAATTAGTGGAATTACTGTGCTATCTTAAACTGAAGAAAAAAATCTGCAATTCAATCCCTACAGGCACCACTGTAATTATTCAAATTTGTGTATTATCTCTGTCAAAGTGTTGGCGCCTCATATCTTTCAAGGGGCAGCAAATACCAACAGTTATCCCCTTTTTCCAATTCAGGCGTTATAAAAGCTAAAAAAGGACGATTGTGCTCCAATCTGGCAACCCGGCATTATGGGGGTCAAGGCCTTCAATCATCGTCCAACATTACACACATTCCTTTGACGTGATTGTATGATTGCTAAAGGCATGCTTACCAATACAGCCAGCCAACATTTAAAAAAAATTGACAATTTCAGCAGCCAATTAGTGATAATACATGAAGTACAATTCAAGCGGTAAAATGGGCTTAAATTCAGTGACAGAGAAAGTTCCAAAAAGAATAATGTAAAATAAATTCAGAAGATGTATTCCAATGGTAAAGCCTTGGGTTTTAGTACCTGAATGGATGTGCTTTACAAGGCTACTTTCTCTTTCACTTTGTCTTATGTGACTTGAACTGAAAAGACAAATGCCCAAATAAATGCCAAACAGCAAGGGAAACCCACTTGAATAATCTTTCTATCACAGAAAATAAAACTAAATGATTAAAACCAAAAAATGAAGGCCAGTTTTATTTTATTTTATCGAGCACCAGAATTCCGTTAATCTTTTAATCCTCCATAAATATATTAAATGCAGGCTGCAAATTAAACTGCATATATCATGTTTTGTGAATAGAACATGCCGGGTATTTTAAAGGGGTCTCTCTAAAGGATACACCCACGGTGAACGACGTCCTTCAAGCAGTCAAGCATAAATAGTGTCATCTCAATAGACCATTGTGTATATACTGTATTTGTGCAACGGAGGAGAGCAAATCTATGAATATGTTGTATAGTTTAAATAGGCACTTGATAGGCGTATCCCCTATATCCCAGAAGGTATCACCTAGCTGCATGTATTTCTTTATCTAACTATCTGAAAATGTATTTCTGTATCTGTGTGATGATGGTCTTATATACATCGTATATTTATAAGAAGTTAGTTATTTGTATGTACTGAAGTAGGACCAAAGGAAAGAAAGCTGTCGTTGAATATTCATCGAGTTGAGTTGCATCTTAGTACGAGTTACAGTTTTACATTTGAACTTTGAGACTTGGTACATGCATGGAGGATGAAAGGTGAGTGAAGTGTGAAGACTGAAGAGAATGACAGACGTATCCTCACGGACCCAAACCCTTTCTGCTTACTAGCCGTGCTCCTTATGTGTTCCTGTCTCGGGTTTATCTCGACAGACTTTGTGTGTGTGCAGAGCGAGCACACACGGAGGACATCTTAGCCGCTAAAGTAGCCTTATCATATCACGCCCAACTATGAATAGACGAGTCAATATGATGGCCAGAAAAATGCGGGATTAGGTTCGGAAATGAAGATGCATAAAGATGAAGAAGTACGCACGAGGGACACTGACGTAGACCCTGGACTGTGTGCACACGCGCACACGCACACACGCACACACACACACACACACACACAACAAACAATAATATCGTCTAAACACCATACAAAAAGCTGCTGACTCAAGGCTATCTATGTTACCACGTTTTGTTCTGTAAAAATATATGTATAGCATACACTTTACAAACGAAAGGTCTCCACTTTTTTTTTCTTTTTTTTTTTTCTTTTAAATCTAGCAATTACAGAAGCACAATTGAGAAATTGGTCGTGGTGAAGGGGGTGTGTGGCAAACATTTTTTTTGCATTTAAAAAATGCCAGACCATTTGCAACATTGAGGATTATGAATAAAAGCACGAGAACAATGGCTATCAGAAGCAACGTGAGAAGAGGAGAACGACGGGCACGGAGCAACATGTGGCGTCTACCGCCATGTGGAAGGTCATGCTGCACAAGCTAAAATAAAAAGTCAGGAGCTCTCCTCGCTAAACCCTCGTTTGCCATTCAACACCTTACAATAAATACAGAACGTTGACGGACTATAAGATAAGTCGTTAAGCCCTCATCTGGATCACTGGTTTTCTTTTTTCAAAAAAAAACAAAAACATTTTGTATAGCATGAATCCGGAAAAGAAACCAACGCCAACCTAACTAAGCTAACCGACTATAAAGACCAATGATAACAAGCAGATTTATAAAGAAGACGCGTCTAGCTACAGTCAATAGTGCATTTAATATATGTATAATACAAAATATGCAAATTTAGGTAAACTGCGAGATGCAGATAAGTGCCAAGAAGGAATGCTAGATCACCAAATACACACACTTCACTAACACAACTAAACTAGTATATTCGTCTTTGCTTTCAGATACATTGCGATGTTAGTTTGGCAGTGCTTGAGTCTGTACTGAGCAGATCAAAATAAATCCAAAATATGAGCAGTGTGCCATAGCAATGCGGTTGGAGATATCCCGGCAGTTGCTTTATATATATTCTATATTCTATATAGTGCATTGTCTGTTAAGGCAATAGAGAAAACCTTGGTGGTGCTGTGTAAAGACAAAGTAGCAGGCGACCAACGCTACAGATGGTAACCACCAACAGTACACACGCACGACAGACGGCATACTTAGTCACAGGCAAAACTAGTTGCTACTTTTTTAACGTTATTGAACCAACTGGTTGGGTTTAGTGCCTTAATGTGTATTTTTTTCCTTAATGAACTCTGGTGTACTTTGATTTAGTGATGGGGCGAATTAAATGCAGGCTTTCTCTTAGGTCAACATGTGTTCCAATGGTAAATATCAGTTCCCTGTTATAGTTGTGTGAATTGAAATTGTACTCTGTGGAGTGTGAAACCGACGCCACAAGGGTGCGTAATCGCGACTCGGCAACACCAGCGAACGTGATACACAGCCTCTCTGGTTAGGGATAACCAAGAGGTCAATATTTGATCTAGTCTGAAATCAAACCCACATCACGTGCCCTGTTTTCTATTCGCCTGGGTGGTTTTGAACGCTGCTTCTTAAAGTACCGGCGCTGCATATTGCAAAGGAAGCGCAGAGTTCACACACATTTCACTTTTCAACAGTTGGATTGGGCTACACGTCACACGGACACGCACAAACACAGAGGAAGGGTCACGACTACCACTAACTGTTCTCACACTGCATACCATTACAGCCCAGATATTTCCAAATACACTTTAGGATATACCATATCATTTGTTACGTTATTATTTTTATTATTATTCATACTATTATTATTATTGTTGTTATTTGTATTATTGATGTTGTTTTTGTTTGGCTTGGATGGTTTGATAGGAATCGGTCCTAATGTATGTACACTTGTCACTGGGGGGAATTAATAGATTCATTGAAAAGGTTCAAAGGAGAAATACAGACACACTGTGATAGATTTAAATCAAATAAAAAAACAACAGAAAATGAAAGTAAATATGTGATGGCAAGCAGTTACAAAAGCCAAGAAATGTTGGGTTGCTTATTGAATAAATTGAAGGAAGGAAAAAAAAAAGCTCTTATATTCTCTACAACCAAAGATAAGATTGAAAGCTGATTCTGCTAGAAATATAACATCTCTGCTAACAGTAGTGCACTTATTGGTTTAGGCAGTGCAACATATATGCAAGAAAACAATGCAGTCCACTTATTAAAATTATTGTTTTTTTTTCCTGCTGATTAAATTGATTAAATTAAAGCCGTAGAGGGTTATTTGAAAGGAAAAAAAACAATGACATATTAAGCACAGGCATTCAATGACAATGTGCAAAGTAGCACTTAAAAAAAGAGGACCCTACAGCTTGGGGCCGTGTGTGGGTCGTTATATTATCACAATACACCCGCCGACGTGCGCGATATCCGGCAGGGAGAGGATACGAGCAGTTGCATGTGGCTCCTGTTTCTGATTTAGAAAGAAAACCAAATTAATCAAATAATAGGCAAACCACTGTCACCTCATGCTTGATTGACACATTTCTCCTCAAACTATTTTTTGAAACAACCACTTCTGGGTTTGTTTGATTGTTTGTCTTTAAAACGGAAATAAGGAATGTACACTTAAATTCTTTGAATCATTTCACCAGCATACCGGTGACCGGTGACATTGGTGGTTGTACTTGATTTGTGACTGTATTTCCTTTCAGAAATGTTGCATGCCATTTGTGCCACTAGGTGGTGCTGTGCATCAAGAGAGAAAAAAAAGGATTGTAGTTTCTACCTGGGAACAGGTTGTACATAGATTCCAGGAAGAAAGTAGGACGGCATTTTTGTTCAGTTTTTTTTTTTTTTTTTTTTAAACGGGTTCGATAGATATTATTCCCTCTTTACCCTCCTAAAGAAAGCCTAGCTTGAACACTGTTCAGATATAATTTGATTCCAAAATTGCAGCCACATGACTGGGCTACACTTGATTACACCTTATTCAACACTGGTTTACCAGTCGGGTGAGAGATGTAGAGCGGTAAGAGAGGAGGAGTTTCGTTCAGCATACTCAAGCCCTAACTCTGAATGTAAAAGGCCAAAAAACAAAAAAAAAGCCGGAAAGAAACATCTGGCTTTTTTTTCCTTTTCTAGGTTAGGATTTGAAATGAAGTGGTCTACCAGCCTTAACAGTCTTTAAAGATATTAGTGGCAGTGTATGCAAAGTCAAAAGCTCAAACTCCAAAGTGTTAACGACTTTTGATCGATTACTGTCTCATCAACACACTCGAGATGGAGCAAACTCAACCCTTTCTTCGCCATCAAAATGCATGGACAATAAAACCATGTGCGAAGCCCCTGTGGCTGCTAGCAGGAACATGGCATTTCAATTAAAATGAGTCAAACTGGTACCTTGACAACAGCGTCGTTGTCATCCCTTAAAAACCATGGGAATAAATAAACCCAGTGTCAAATTAAACTACTCTCTGTGTTTGTTTTTTTGTTTTTTTGTTTTTTTTTTATTTTACATAAGAAGGCAACCTTGTGACCATCAGTATTTTAGAGGGAATATGAAGCCTAACCCAGATGTGTGTGTGTGTTTGCTGTCGTCGTTGTTGTAAATTATACCACAGTAAGCTTGGACTTATTCATGTTCCAAACTGGTCAATATGGGCTCACATCTGCCATGGTAAACATTTCATGGCAATGCACACGTACACACACACACACACACACACACACACACACACACACAAGCACACACACACACACACACGCACGCACACACATACACACACGCAAACAACCACATAGAAGCATATGCAAAATACACACACGCACACACACACATACATATGCACTTGTATACTCCTACAAACATATCTACATTATATGTGTGTTTGTGTGTAATGTGTTTCTCGTGTAGGCCTTTCGGTAGTGTTCAACACATAATCAGTATTTTAGGAAAGCACACATTTAGAGGCCTGTAGTTGGATCCATCCAGTAGATCAGTTTCAAACTACTAAGCCTTAAGGCCACCAATCTGTTTTCTTTTAGAATAACAAACAAAGAAAAGAGAAGAAAAGAAAAAAAAAAATCATTTTTTGGGAACTCAACGTGCCAGTGTCTCTACTCATTACTCTTCATACCCCCAAAAGAACAAACGAAAAAAGGAAAAATCTAGTGCCATTTAAATTTCTCATTCTTTTTTTTTTTCTCTCGAGAAAAAAAAAAAAAGAGTATTTTTTCATCTTTTTTTTTTTGTAAATTTTTCTTTGTCGCTGTACTTATCCGTCGGAGACGTGCATGCGCACGTGGTCGTTGAAGTGATCCATTTGGTCAAACTTGGCGGGGCACATGGAGCACACGTAGGTGGTCCCGTCCTGGCAGCCGGCCTCCGCGGCCACGCCCAGCCCCAGCCCCGCTCCGCCCCCCACGCCGGCACTCACCGGCATGGCGGGGGCCGCCGCCCCGGCCCCCGGCTCGGCGACGGCCATGGGCATGGGGATGGAGATGGGCCCCGCGGGGCCGATGGGGGAGCCGGACAGGGAGGTGACGGCGGCGGCGCCCGTGCTGTGCAGGGCCATGTGGCGCTCCAGCAGGGTTTTGTGGGAGAACTTCTTCTTGCAGATGTAGCACTCGTAGCTCTTCTCGCCGCGGTGCAGGCGCATGTGCACGTTGAGCGAGCTCTTCTGCGTGAAGCGCTTGTTGCAGATGCTGCACTGGTAGGCGCGCACGCCCGTGTGCGTCACCATGTGTTTGATCAGGTAGTCCTTCAGGGAGAAGGACCGCCAGCAGATACTACACTGGTGGGGCTTCTCGCCTGCAGAGAGAGAGAGAGAGAGAGAGAGAGAGTGAGAGAGAGAGAGAGAGAGAGAGAGAGAGAGAGAGAGAGAGAGAGAGAGAGAGAGAGAGAGAGAGAGAGAGAGAGAGAGAGAGAGAGAGAGAGAGAGAGAGAGAGAGAGAGAGAGAGAGAGAGAGAGAGAGAGAGAGAGAGAGAGTTAGGCTGCCCTGGGTCTCTATCCTCAATTCCCCTATTCCAAACAACATTCAACTTAAACTCTTACATCTGTGCATCTCTAGAAAGAAGGAGGGGTCCCTCTTGTGGGTTACTCCTCAAGGTTTCTTCCTTGATGCGTACGTTCCTATAATCCTATAATGTGGGCCTGTGAAGCACTTTGAGACTGTCACTTTGATGGGCTATACAAACACAATCTACTCCACTTGACTTGTATGAGCATTAGGGACACGCAGAAACAATCCTGAGCAGTTGTCTATGTGATCTATATATAGACTTATATTATGTGAAACAATACGTGGGGAATATAAAAGGAGAGGTTAATCTCCCCCCGCTGTGATGCAGACGAACACTCTTCAACGCAACGGGACGACCCTTAAGATCATCTTTAATATATCCTCCTCTTTAATATCAACATTTAATATTTGATCTACAGCAACACGATCATAAAGACGCGCAGGGCGGGCGGGGTCGACTGAGCTGACTGAACTGACGAGCTGTGGCGGTGCCGCTGAGCGCACTCTGCATTAGCCCGGCGTCACACCCATCCATTTCCCCAGGGTTATGGACACAGGTGGCCCCGTGAGCGCTCGCTCACTGACTTATGTTCTCAGATGCGTTGCTTGTTTGAACAAGACATCACAAGAACATAAGTTAAAAGGTAAACACAAACACGAGACACCTTGTATGCACACATGCAGGGCACACGGCAATGCACGCACGCACACACACACGCACGCACGCATGCATCCAACACCTGCCATTACGAATAACCGAAAACACAAACACGACATCCATTTAGCAGTGACACGGCGAGGGAGAGAGCGAGAGAGAGAGAGAGAGAGAGAGGGAACGTGACGTACCGGTATGGACAAACATGTGTTTGACGTAGTTCTGTTTGGCAGTAAAGGTCTTACTGCATAGAGTGCACTCGTAGGGCTTCTTCTCCCCGGAGCCGATACCGCCAGCCGCTTGCTGCTGCTGGGCGGACACCTGCTGCTGTCCCGACAGGGGGTTGGGGTACGACGTCATCGTCGGCGGCGGCACGGCCACAAACTGTGGCTGCGGGCCGACGATGTTCTGTGGAAGGCTGAATAAGAAAGGCTTGTTGCTGGCCGACTGCCCGCCGAACAGGGGCAGGTAGCCGTTGCCAGCCGGCCCGATCACCGGGGAGTTGCTGGTCATGGTGAGGGGCATCCTATGGTTGCTGGTGAGAGATTCCGCACCCGGCCGCAGGTATTGCGGCGTGCCGGACAGGGACTGGCCGGACGCGGGGTTCCCCAGGGGCTGCATCATGCTCGCGTCACTAGTGCTGTGGCAGGAGCCGCCGTCCTCGTCGCCGCCCTGCTCCGGGGACGAGTCGTCCACCTCGATCTGCACGGGGCCCTCGTCCCCGACGCCGTGGGCCAGCTCCCCGGCCTCGCGGCCGAAGCTCATCAGGTACTGCTGCTGCTCCAGGGCGTCGGGCTCGGTGCCGATGGACGAGCTCACGCCCGAGTCGAAGCTCTCGCCCTTGGGCTCGCTCTCGGGGCCCTCGGCCCCCGCGTCGCCGTCCTCCTGGCAGTCCGCCGCCGCGCCGTCGTAGCAGCCGTAGCCGCCGTCCTCCGCCTCCTGCTTGATGTGCATGCGCACCGGCCGCGGCTGCTTGCGGCAGTGGGTGCTGCTCTCGGTGGACAGGAAGCGCTCCATCTGCTGGGACCGCTCGTGGATGCGGGTGATCCAGGGCGGGTCCTGGGCCTGCTGGTCCTTCTGCTGCTGCTGCTGCTGCGCCCCCGCCCCCGCCCCGGCCCCCGCGCCGGCCGCCGCCGCCTCGAAGTTGGAGGCCAGCGTGGTGACGTAGGGCGGGCGCTCGCGGGCCGTGCCATTGGGCAGGGACAGCCCCGGGTAGGAGTAGAGCGAGCTGTAGGCGCTGTGCTGCGACGTGGCTTGCATATAACCGGACTCGGCATCACTGCTGGGGCCCGACGTGCCCGACTCCGGGGTGCCCAGCGGGGTCTCCTGGCCCGAGTCCCCCGGGATCAGGGGAAACCCCCCGGCCCCCGTCAGGCCCACGTTCTGGGACACGATGCGCGTGCACTCGTCGATGACGGTCTTGATCTGCAGGATGCTGGCCGCCGTCAGGATCTGCAGCGCCTCCGACTGCGACACGCGCAGCACCCCGCTGTACATGAAGTCGATCAGCTTCTGAACGGACTGCACCGACACCACGGAGGGGATCTCGATGTCGCTGTAGCCCAGGAGCAGCTTGTCCTGGAAGAAGGGGCTGCCGGCGGCCAGCACGCAGCGGTGAGCGCGCAGCATACTGCCATGGATCCGCACCGTCACGTCACAGAAGTGCCCGCGGTTCCGCTGCTCATTGAGGGTCTCGAGTACAGAGTTGCTGAAGTTGTGGAGGTTGATGTTATGAATACGCTCGGTCATCCCCTTGCAACTGGTGTCACCTGAACCCCCCGGAAACCAAGGAGGAGGAAGGAGAAAAAGCACTTGTTTAGAGCTGGCCAACGTTTACAGCTTTGCTGTTAGGGTTAGTTGCTATTCTGTTACACTCATGTATCGGGTGCTTTTTTCCAAAGGAACTTGGATGTCATTTAGGGGGAGGTAAGGGGTAAGGGCATCTTGCTCAAGGTGCCCTCACCTAGCAGACTGGGGACCTGGGAATGACTGGGGGACTGTAAAAGATCGTTCAAAGCAGGATGCAGTTGCCAACTCTGTTTCAAGGGCGGGGCTATCAGATACCTCGGATCATTAGCTGTTAACATACAAAAAGGCGCAACCCCCTGATTTCTATTGGGTTACAGTTATTCAAATCAAGCCAATCACAAACTGCCCACACCCTCTCTTTAAGTTGAACAATGTGATACCTGGGCAAGATGGGCCCCAGACACGTTGGTTTGTGGGGGATCTGTTGTTGGGCTCTAAGACAAAGGGCCGTTTGGTGCTAATACCAACCCCTCCGTCGCTCCAATGATCAATCCCTTTAAGAACAATAGAGACTGTGGTCTGGCAGGGAGGAGGCGGAGGAGAACAGGATGAAGGTGAATCCTCATAAATTGTTTGATCAACTCCTTAAGAGCAGTGGGAGGATAGAGACAGATGTTTGGCAGGGATGGGGATAAAAACAGGATGAGGGCGAAACATATGTACGGTCTGATCCACTAAAACTGGGGGTCAGAGTCAGATCTGTCAGGGACGGCTGAGGGTGTCATATTAACTCTTTGATCAGTCAATAGTGCTGGTCCGAGACAGGGATCTGACGGGGGCGGGTGAGGGTGTCATCAACTAACAGCCGGGTTCAGAGGTAGGGCTCTGGCAGAGAGCGGGATGAAAACAGAACAAGGAAAAAACCTATAACTGTTTAGCAGTTGACACATTCCTCGACAGGACATTGGGGCTCGGAAACCCAAGCTTTACAATGGTACTGTGATAAAAGATAAATTAAATGCTTGTGCGCAAAGCCTTGCTTTGGACAAAAGCATTCTTGCTAAACAATAAATGTGATGTCCATGAAAAAGCTATGCTGCCTAAGACAATGTATTGTATAAAATATTTTCTGAAATGTTTCAAATGGCTGTAGCTTTTGGAGGCACTAAGTCCAAAGAGCTTTTATGAAAATAGAGAAATAATGGAATTTAAGTAATTCCGGAAAAATTACTTTAAATGACGTAAAGTGAAATGCGGCAATAAAACAACTTCTCTGTGAAAGTTGTGCGTTTTTTCTAGCTTTTTCAAATAAAAAAACCCACGATGCACGTCCTCGGCGAACGACAATTAAAATGGTTTCCGAGTACATTGTGCAAGTACATCAAGGATTCTTATCTGGTTGTAGTATCACCAGCCGACAATAGGGGGCGAACTTAGCTCACAAATAGATTTGGCTCCTTTGTCTGCCATGTGTTCCCGTGATGGCGCTTTCTCACTATCCCGGGAAAACACTTACAGTAAATGCACCGCAGTTTTAACACTGTTTAAGTTGAATCCCTGTTCAGTTTTTTCCCATCCAAATGCTAAGGAAAACCCCCAATTAAAATAAAACGTGGAATTCTAAAGTAATGTTAAAAAAGTAATATACAATATGACAATATGCAAAAATAAGACTGATTATCTAATTTCTCATTTAATTCAAATGTTTCTTTGTATACAGAAGCAAAGGTGCCTGTAGATTCTAATGACCCCACCCGTGAACGGCTGTCCAACATATTGCTTACAAAAAAAGTGGGACAAGAAACTGCCTCCATTTTGTTCTTGGATAGGCCTACAATACAAATCTGCCCCATTCAAAATATCCAAATGAATGTTTTTTCTTGTACTTACCGACTTCCCGAATGTATGAATGAATGCATATTTTACATTAAATCCAGGTGTGAATTATGGTACATTTTTCAAACTAAACACAATGAACACAAAACACATTTCTCTGTTCAACAAAAGGATTACCGTCCAAAAGGAAAGGACGTTAAAAAAAAATAAAACTTCCCTTAAACCCGGCAAACACACAAAGTGTATTTGAAACACAAACTGGTTCCCCACAAAATCCTATGCGCCGTTTTCCCCACCTTTAACAGCGTACATTTGTTTAAACAATGAAAACAAGCCTGCAGGGTCCTTCTCGTCCCGAGCCCTGGAGACAAACGTGAGCCCCACAGCCAATACCGTTAAATGGTCCTTCTGCTCACCGGTTAATAACCTGAATAAAGGCAGGGTAAACACCATAGGCGTTGTGGTACTCACAGCCAGATAACGTTGGGTGGGAGAGGAGGTGTGCGTGAAGCTGGAGAAGGCTTCAGGTTTGCTGGTGGCGGAGGTGTGGCGGGTCAGGGGGCACGGCTAGGTGCTCCGGCGGCTCCTCTTCGTCCAAATCATCTGTTGATTCGCCGGCCGGTGCGGGACCCAGCCCGGGCAGGAGGAGGAGGAGGCAGGAGGCGGCAGGGAGGAAGGAGAGAAAACATACAACATGTGTGTGAGTGTGTGTGTGTGTGTGTGTGTGTTAAAGAGCCCAGGCACGAAGCAGAGCCGGATAGGAGACGAACACACACGCACACATGCTCATACACAGCATTAACGTGGAGCCTTGGCTCCGCGGAGCTAACTAAACACAGGAGACGTCCCCGCCGCTCTACCTGACCGTCAATTACGAATCAAGGTTGAAAATGACACAGCTCCTAGGTACAAATCTTCCCTCGGCAGTTGTGCTAACCTCTCGCAGAGCCACACCCTCCACACAAGACTGCTTTTCCTCACAAATGTACACTGGTTCTCTTCTCAAGAGCTCTGGAAGCACAGGGAGTGTGAGTGTTAAGTGTGATACCAAAAGAGTGTTGGTAGGGGGGTGTGTGTCTGTGCGATGTGTAGGGCTGTGTGTGTGTGTGTGTGTGTGTGCGTGTAGGTTTGGGTGTGTGTGTGTAAGTATGTGGGTTTAGGGGTGTGTGTGTGTGTGTGTGTGTGCCTCAAATGTGTGTATGTGCTCAAGTGAGTCAGTGTATGTGTGTGTGTATATATGTGTGTGTGTGTGTGTATTCATTAATGTATTGGATATATAGATTAACTTATTTTTAGGACACGTCGGCCAGCTAAATATTTGATTTAATTTTAAAGCATGATCAGGGGAAGATACAGGTAGCAAAGTTACCAAGAATACATTCAGTAAGACAATAAGTGAACAAGATTCTTCTAGGGAAACCTTTGTATTGTGGGTAGTGGATATACAGGTAGTAAAGGTGAGTGGGAATGACCATCACGGAGAGTTTAGGATTGGTGGGAGAGGCCAAGTTAAACTGCAATACAATATAGGTGAAGTGGATATGTCTGCAAGTCTGCAAGCAAGGCTGCAAGACAGTTAAAGGAATCTACACAACCGATAAGTCTGATTAAGATTGGCATGGCCTTAGTATCAGACTTCGTGGCTACAGTGGCAATGTAAAAGCCAACTATCTTAACAGTCAGAGAGGTATCTCTAGGTACAGGGAGAATGTATACAATTCCTTTAAAATGTACTAGTTATTATACAAACAAGGTTAATATAATTAGTATATAATTGTATATTATAGTATAGTGATTGATGATTGATATTTCCACGTGTGTGTGTGTGTGTGTGTGTGTGTGTGTGTGTGTGTGTGTGTGTGTGTGTGTGTGTGTGTGTGTGTGTGTGTGTGTGTGTGTGTGTGTGTGTGTGTGTGTGTGTGTGTGTGTGTGTGGGGCCAGACAGTGGTGTCTCAGGACGCGGAGGCCTCACGACCCCGGGCCCTGGGTCGCCTGACTCCTCGTGATTAGCATGTTTAAGTAGCATACCGGGCCTGTGTATTAAAACCCCACCAACCAAGCTGAAGTTTGTGACCAGCGAGCAGTAGTTAAAGTATGATTGAGTAGAGTCTGAGAATCCGCGGCTGGATCCATGACAACAGATTCTGGTGTGAAAGCTGGAATCCTGCAGGGCCTGTACGAACCTGAACTACTTTTATTACTACCACTAGTGTTAGTATGTTATAGATTATATATTAGATATATTAGTAGGACTTGTATTACTCAGTACTATTAGTATATCTAGTATTACTTACTACTTCTGGTATTAGTATTACTATTACTTACTACTAGTATAAGTATATTAGTATTCCTACTACAACCATTAGTCTTATTACTTATCTACATATTTTATATTAGCTCTTACTATGACAATTCGTTAACTATTACTATTGATATTCTTTAACCTTTACTGTTGCTATTCATTAACTATTGCTTCCTCAATAACCCATCTTGGATAATAAAATACATCTAATCTAATTGCACAACTAGGCCTACTACTACCTACAACCACTATTACTTCATATACTTATTGTACTACTACAACTACGACTCTTACTTTAACTATAACTATCACATTTACTACTGCTGTTACTATTCCAAAATGACGCAGCTTTAAGCAGTGTACAAAGTACAAATGATGGTAAAGGTAGCTCACGAAAGCCCCCAATAATATGCATAATATATATAACATAAGTACATGGAGTACTTTTCCTTCAGGATGGCTTACTTGTAAATCGTAACTTTGTTCGCAGGCCGCATATCTCACCAGAACAGGGGATGTTGAAATCAATCAATGTTCAACAAGACAAGCTAGAAATAAGAAATATGCATTAGTCCATCACTCCTAGTCTCTGGGTGGTTCAGACAGTGTTTCCACATTACATATACCATGAGACGTGTGTGTGTGTGTGTGTGTGTGTGTGTGTGTGTGTGTGTGTGTGTGTGTGTGTGTGTGTGTGTGTGTGTGTGTGTGTGTGTGTGTGTGTGTGTGTGTGTGTGTGGCCCATATGAGTAGGATATCAGGAAATGAGGGTGTGAAAGTTTAAGATGCAACCTCACCAAGGCTTTCTAATGGCATCTGCTGTGCCGGGAAAACGCTAACTTTTTAGCGTGGTTCAGAAGACGAGCGCCTCAGGAACAGTGGGTTCATTCGTTATTAATGGACTTCTTTAATCTTTTAAACACACACACGCAAACACACCAGAGCCACGCACGTACACACCTCAAATATTTTGGTTGGCTCTTACCAGACAGAGCTTTTCCCTGCCTCGTGTCAGGACAATGGAACCTGAACATGAATCTAAATATATTCACTGTACATCAGTCAGGAGAATGTACATTTAAATATATAAGTACACATCACCCACCCACCCCCACCCCCCCCACCGCCGCCTCTTCTCTTTTCTCAAGCACACATGTAGTAACACCCGCCCCCCCACCTGAGGGAGGGGGTGAACCGAGGTAAAACCTGGCAACAAAGGGAGGCAGGCCTGGGGGGGGGCCTGGCTGCCCAGACTGCCACTCACAGCCCTGATTCCATTTTAGCTGTGCCACAGTACGCTGAGCAGCAGCCGGCCCTACCTGCAGTGAATTCTAATCAGCCCCGGGGTCTCTCTCCCTCCCTCTCTCTCCTTCCCTCTCTCTCTCTCTCTCCCCCCCCCCCCCCCCCCCCTCTTCTCTCGCTCCCTCCTCTCTCCTTCCCTCTTGTGCTCTCTCTCTCTCTCTCTCTCTCCCCCCCTGCCCCTCCCCTCCAGAGTCTGCCTCGGACTAAATGGGCTGATGATCCTTCAAAATTAATTAGATCCTCGGCGGCGGCGGCCATTTTCTTTCTGCTCCTTATTGTTCTGCCGGAGGGAGATTTGTGAAGTCACTGTATTTTTTGGGATCTCTCCGTGGCTGATATTGATCTCTCTCACTCGCGCTCTCTCTCTATGGCCCAGTGTTTGCATGCTTCTCTCTCTGTTCCTCTCTCTCTCTCCCTCTCCCCACCCCTCTCTCTCTCTCTCCCTCTCTGTCTCTCTCTGGCTGTCTGTCACTTGGTCTGCCCCTCAAACATGCATGCACACAAATGCACACACACACACACACACACACAGTGGGCCTGCTGCTCCAGGACTGTGCGTCGGGAGGTTTTCTGTCAATAAAATCCCTTGAGGTCAGTTTGTCTGCTCTGAAATCAGACACAATGCTGCAGACCCGGCCCATGTTCTGCATGCTAGCGCCACCACAACAAAGACCAGAGCACCAGAGAACCAGACCAGAACACCAGAGAACCAGACCAGAGCACCAGAGAACCAGACCAGAGCCCCAGACCAGAGATCCAGACCAGAGCACCATAGAACCAGACCAGAGAACCAGACCAGAGCACCAGAGAACCAGACCAGAACACCAGAGAACCAGACAACATAACCAGACCAGGAGACCACAGAACAAGACCATAACACCAGATAACCAGACCAGAACAACAGAGGACCAGACTAGAGAACCAGACCAGAACACCAGCGAATCAGAACCATAGAACCAGACCAGGAGACCACAGAACAAGACCAGAACATCATAGGACCAGACCAGAGCACCAGACCAGGAGACCATAGAACCAGAACCATAGAATCAGAACCATAGAACCAGGACCATAGAACCAGACCGGACCATGCCAAGGAGAAGAGGAGACGGGGAACCAAACCAGACACAGCCAGAGGAGGGAAGATAATGAGGAGGAGAGGAGGAGAGCTGGGTGGGAGGAGGAAAGAGGAGGGGGGGGGGGGGGGGGGGGGGAGACATTTAACCAGACCAGACCAGAGAAGAGGAGGGGAGAGGAGGAAAGAGGAAGACAGAGGGGGAGAGAGAAGAGGAGAGAGGAGGGGAGACAGCGAACAAGACCAGACCCGACCAGGGGAAAGAGGAGGAGAGAAGGAGGAGGGGAGGAGAGCAAATGAGGATAGGAGAGGAGAGGAGACAGCGAACCAGACCGGGCCAGTGGAGAGAGGAGGGGAGAGGGGAAAAACCAGATGAGGGGAGAGAGGAGGAGAGGAGACAGAGAACCAGACAGGACCAGAGGAGTGAGCAGGGGAGAGAAAAGGGGGGAGGAGGAGAGACAGTGAACCAGACAAGACCAGGAAAGAGAGGAGCAAAGAGGAGGAGACGGACGGCGACAACGCTAGACAGTCAGGGCCGCCGGATTAATGAGCTGCCCAAACCAGCCGGCGAGCTCATGAAATATACCGCATCAAATTAGACATTAGTTAATCAAGAGGAGGCGGTGGAGGTGTAGATGGTTAGCAGGGGGTTTAAGGGAGGGGGGGGGGAGAAAGGGGAGAAGCAGACACAAGAGGCAGGCTTGTGTGAGGAGACGGTGTCGGTCATGTGAATAATATAGGTGTTGAATATGCAAATGCAGCTTACAATACACGCATAGATTTTCATTTTAAATCCGACAGGGAGAATAGGGCCATAGGGCATGCGTTGAGATCTGGAGGCTGTGTGTGTGTGTGTGTGTGTGTGTGTGTGTGTGTGTGTGTGTGTGTGTGTGTGTGTGTGTGTGTGTGTGTGTGTGTGTGTGTGTGTGTGTGTGTGTGTGTGTGTGTGTGTGTGTGTGTGTGTGTGTGTGTAAACTGAAGCAGAGTCTGTTCCTAAACTAAAATACATTCACATTACATGTGTCGATCCAATTCCCTATGAATCACGCATGCTTTTTACATTCTGTCAATCTCTTGTTTGTGATGCGTTGGGAATGAGAGAAGATTGTGCCCACATTTTTTTTTTAACACATTTTCTTCTTTTTCACTGTGTCCACACCTACTCTCCTCAAACATTTATCTCACACCACAACCCATGTCCTGGTGTGTTTCTATAAGATTAGCCATTTTTGTTTTTAGGGACGTGTTGTGCGAACAAAGTCCACGCCTTTGCCGCCAATTTACTGCTCTCTCAGCTATAAAAAAAATAACAAAATTATAAGATGAAATAAAAAATGGTTCACCTGTCCACATTAGGCTGACCTTTGTACCACGCCCTCATTTCAGTAATCAAAGCATTCACAACTTTTGGGCTAACTTGCAGAGTAATGCAATATCACAATAATAATATCTTGGGTAATGTGTTTGGGCATATATATATATATATATATACACACACATGCCTATATATAGAAATAGGCCTATATCTAGATATAGGCCTATATCTATAAATAGGCCTAAATATGAAGTGTCTGAAGTGTCAGCATATTAACTCTTGGACTTGAATCCCACTTCAGTAAATATATACTAACTACCATCCATTACTGAAGATTCAGACGATGCATTTACACTTGGACGGCCGACTGAAAGACTAAATTATATTTTTCATAAACCAAGTATGAAAGATTTCTGTGTGTGTGTGTGTGTGTGTGTGTGTGTGTGTGTGTGTGAGAGAGAGAGAGACAAAATAACAATGGGTTGAATCAATAAATTTAACGTCAGGGACATTTTACATTACTACACTACACAGACAGTTTAAGCGGCTGGTTGACCGTAACTGTACATGTTTGCTTCATTATAAACATTCCTTACCTGTTATGGTCCCCAAGAGTTACAATTTACAGTGGCTGTGCACTCTTGTCTTTTCCATTAACAACAATGTAATTGGTGGATGGGTAGCACTGCATGTGGTGGTGAAAACTAAATTATGAAAATAATCATTGCAAATGTTTTAGGTGAATGAATAGGTGTACTTTCAGTAACCACAAACACCAGCCCTTGTATCGACGGTGGTGGAGACGTGTTTGGAATCCAGCAGATTAAAAATCCATTTAAACTATGGTTGTTTTTATTTCTTTAAGATGGAAATGTTTCAACAAATGCAACAGCTTCATGACACCACTACAGGAGAATTTAATTACTTTTTGTAGCTCGCTTGTTTTGCACGGACATAGGCGTACACACACACACACACACACACACACACACACACACACACAAAATGCCCTAAAATATGTCTCTTTATAAAGCAAGTGGACACCATATATAAATGGATGGTGTGTATTTGATGGTGAAGTGTACCACTAGGACCTGAAACTAATAATAAAAAAGAATCACATGATTGTTTATGATGTATGAAATTAGTGACACCATCCACTGTGGTCCAAAATATCAAAATATTTTCGGCCTCATTGCCGACTCCTCTTCTATTAACAAGCTCCTCTTATGAAAAAAAGAACGAAAAAAATAGAAACCAAAACCATTTGGTGCTCATGTGATCTTCCAAAAAACTGCTCCAACCCCCAAGCAATTGTGGCACAAACAGAGACTCGTTTTGGCACAGGTGTCCATAGCAACTGCAAAATCTTCCAAAAAATGAAAAAAAGGGAGGGAAAAAAATTGGTTATCGTGTACCAATGAGGAAAGGCAAAAATTTATTAATTTTTTGTTTGTAAAACTAGGGTGGGGCAGCCCGTCTCTTTTATCATGTCTCACAAAGACAGGGGCCAAGTTGGGCTCTGCCAGCAGAACAAAATAAACATGTCCTCCATTTCAACATGGTTTTCGGTAAGGAAGCAAATTCAGGATCTTTGGTAGGCCTAAACGACTTGGCATTTAAAAAACGAGGAGCTTGTAACGACAGCCAGACTACTACTACAAAGTTCAGGCTTCCACGGCAGATGTGGTCTGTGTTTAACTCGATACACTGCACACAATACCATCTAAATACTGCACAGACAATGTCAATGTCAAGGATGGATTTCATCTTGAGGGGGAAAAACATACGTTGTCCTGAGCTTGATGGGTAACTTGAATCAGTGTCACGCAAAACTCCCAAGGAGATTTCTAGCCTTTCCTGTATAAAACCCAATTCATATCATACACTTATAAGACTACTTATGTGTGTGTGGCCATTTGGGCTATAGAGTATATTTATAGCTAGAAAGGGTGTCACATAGGCATTCAGTTTATATGTAGCCTATGTCTAGCTCATTTAACTAGTCTATAATTGGCACACACTGGCACAGATTGCAAAGACAACCAGGAATACCCATATGAAATGAACCATCTGCTAACACATTTAGCCCTATGATCTGCAGGCTAGCTAAAGCACCTAACCCTGCTACGGTAGCTTCATGCGACCAATATTACCTGATATCACATCACTTTGCTGTATTAAACTACAAAGAGTAGTCAGTTAAACCAATGAAACCACGTAACCCAAGAGGGCATTCTTCTTTCATGTTGTTATACTGTGAGTATGTTGGAGTTTTCTTCACTAAAATTGTACCAAAAAAACTCTAGATTGTATTTTCGATTTAGACTATAATTCAAGCCAGATAAGGGACAAGCTATGCCTACAGAGCCCAAATTGCTAAGAATGCTCCAACACAGAGAACCAGGAAATTGGCTGGCATCGTTGTGACATCAATCCAAATTGGTCCCAAACAAGTTCAACAGCAACAAGATCTAAAGAAAACATCCTCAACGTCAACTGCTGCCTGGGTCACAGAGACAATGAAATCCACCAGTAGAAGTTTGTGCAACAGCCAAAGTCTATGTTTTAAGTCTAATATCGACCATTGTTGAGAACAATGATCCCCTCCTATGGTCAGAAAAAATAAGAAATTTCCAACTGGTTCTGAATGCCACGTTGCCCCTAGCTGTGTCTGAACATTACAGATTATAAATGTTTATGTTCAATGAAATCTCCAAAGCAAACCTGGCAACTACTAACAGAAAAAAAAAAGTGCTCGCCCAACGTACGAGTTGCAAAACAGGCTGTGCATAGCCCCGGTCAGCTCCTACAGGACCAGAAAGAAAAATGTCTCCAAGACATATTTTTATAAAACATTTAAGTCCTTACCGACAGATCCGAGAGGGTTTTGGATTCTTAAGAAAACACGGCAAATCGTCCTAATAGTACTTTATTTCTGTGGCTCAATCAAAGTACAAATGCTATTGTGTAGATAATTCCCCCCTTAAGTTTTAACCGGTGTACACAGTGGACCCTATTGTCACAAACACTGCCTTTCTGGGTTAGACTCGAACACACACACTCCCAAATTCTTTTTTTTTTTATCTCCTGTTGCTGTTGTTTACCGGCAAAGGTTTACAGTTACAGTTTCCTCCTCGGACAAAATGCAACAAAAGATCACACACACACACACACAGACACACACACACACAGACACACACACACACAGACATACACAAAGCATTGCAGTGTTTCTAAACATAATGTTGTATAAATATATATAGAATACTTATAGGTAATCCCGGTAAAAGTTAGTGAAGAGCCTGTTTCTTTTTCTTCTCTAAAATACCATCCAGATAGTTTCCCCCTCCAGTGTGCTGTGCGCTCAGCAGGCCTTGAAGCCATATGGGTAGTCGGGTTAACTGAGGACACACACACACCTTGGCAAACACACAACTCAGCTATTAGGATCCAGGATACATTTTTTACGTCAGTTGAATGCCTGGGCCTGCATGTATGTGTTTGGAGAGCAACTAAAAATAAAGACTTGAATGTCCAATTCTTCTTTTAAAACCAAATCTAAATATACAATTTCCATGGCACACAAGTGCTTACGGGCGAGTTGGAAAACAAACAAGGAAGGATAGTGGAAAATTCCTCCTTTGAACGTTGCCAAATCTTCCGGAAAGCATGCCTGTACCGGAGCTGTTTTAACGACTACGTTGACAATTAGAATATATAGTTATTCAAAAGCAGGATCCACACACACTCTTGTCGGAACTGTGTGTGTTTGTGTGTTCTCTTTTGCATCCGTGCGTGTGTTCTACAGTAAAAAAAAAAAATGGGCATTGTCTTTTGTCGGGTAGTTTGTATTTTATGGGCCTTTACAATGTTCTTTAAGAAAGTGCCAAACCTAATCAAGGAGATCCAGCAACAGCTACAGGGGTCACAGGTCGCTTCATTAGTCTGTACTGGAATATGGCAGAGTAGCTTCAATCCATGGCATAAAACAATAAGGGTAACGTCACTCAAGCTTCACTTCAACCGAAACTCTGCCTCTTTTAGAATAAACGACATGCCATTAATCTAGACGGCAAACTCTGTGAACGATGCAGTGTGATCTGCTGCCACAAGACTTGAAAACACACTGACTGTGTGTTGTTGTAAAGAACGTTACGCGGGTTACCAGACACCAATCGCGTCCTCACGACGAGGTTAAACGCTACGGTGGGTAGGGCAGGGTGAAAAAGGGAAAAAAAACAAGCATCTGTGTCCAGTCAATACAACCAACTGATTATAACGAATGCTATAAAGCCTCCCTCTCTCTCTCTCCCGCTATAGTTTTCATAGAAAAAAAGGGCTCAGGAAGAAGCAATGGCGCCCGGTTAGAGAATCAGATCACCTGTGTGACTTTGAGAAACAGAGTTGGTGTGTGTGGCCTTCCTGATCACAACCACACACACTAGACGCCGGAGACATCCGCCGAAACCTGGCATCACCTTCCATAGCCTTTACCAGCTCACCATAGCACTGGAAATATGTAACATTAAAACGCAACTTAAGGAAAGTGTAGTACTAGTAGTAGTAGTAGTAGTGAATTGGGGTGGGGCCGGACACCGGTGAAGGGGACTGAGTCAAGCCACGATACAGGTCCTAGGCGGTAAAGAAAAAAAAGCCTTTTTCTGCCTGGTGAAGGAGTTCAGCCTCTTCTCCTGGTGTAACTTACGGACTACGGGCCGTCCTATCCTGATACATACCTAGGGTGCACCAGCCTCGTCGCTAAGGGAGACCTGTGTTGCAATGAGCTATGTTTGCGCATATGTATGTATGTGCAGGTAAAGTTTACTTTACTTTACTATAATTTACGAGCCTCATGTCCAGTCTGTGTATTGGACTACAATATGCTCTCATGGGGCGTGAACATTTATGGGGATTCTATACATATCTTGTCTTCCCCTATAGTTGTGGCCATATATGGACACACTATACATTGCACTGCACTCTTTCCCAACAGTCGGCCTCTATAAAATCCTTGTTCTTTACACTTTGAGGACCTACAGGTTACATCTTGTATATAATGTCTTGTAACCCGCTCCCATTAAACTTCTACTCCATGATTGTCTGGAATGTCAAACATGGACGCTGTCCTTATATATCCTTGGTGTTTATTTGTTGTGGACATGTATATTTGTGTCTCTCTCTAGGCACACTATAGGTGCTTATTACTCTTTCATAAGCCCGGTTGGTCAGTGGACATGGTTCTGAATATTCATGAGGTGGAGACTAGGTCGTCTCGGGCGATGACAAAGACAGCCAATGGCCACAGCCCAAGCATTATGAATATTAATAAATGCATGGAATACATACATATGAAGTAACCATTAGTGGCTTGAAGTGAATGCAAGTGGGCACCTGATATGCTATGGACTACAAATGCACATTTTACAGAACACACGGTAGGCTACACACATTGTACAGTAGAAGCCTTTTCCTATTGAACATCACAATGACCAAGGCGTGTTGGCGTGGCGTGCGTTTGCTGTACTCCCCAAGATCCCAATACACACCAGCCAACATGCAGCACCCATGTGCTTCCTGAAACCAAAACCTCCTAAACGAAAGAAAAAATAAATACCTCGAAAGGGTAATTGTATAATGTAGAGATGAATCATACGTGTGTGTTTGTGTTACATTACTGTAGATCTACTAGATAACTTTCTCCTGAATTCAGCTTCCATGCAGACCATCGTACTTCTGCTTTTGAAATCAATGCCCACCGATCCGATTCACCCACAAGCTCACTGTACTTCTACGATAAACATGTATAGGCCGGGCGGGTTACTGCCTGTTATTGTCAAGACTAATTATTTTTAAGAAACAACAGACACCATGACTATTGATGCAATTAACGGAGGGCATTGCCCTGTTTTCTAACTGTTTGTTTTAACAAAGTGAAGCGCTATTCCCAATACGCCTATAGGCTCTATTAGGGTCACATGCTCGACTTATCCTCATTCACTGCCCAAATGTACAGGCGACTGATTTCCCATAACTTTGACTAAATTTGAGTGCTGTGAAGCGACCAACAAAGAAATGGCAAGTACACCGTTTCTGTAATAATATTTTTGCAACAAAGCGTCTAAAAAAGCCAAACAGGAAGCATTTCTATTGCAACTTTAATTACACCACATCGAACCAGTTATGTGCCACTTTTAATATTACCATCCATGCATAAACACTTCGATACTAAATGATCGTTCATGTGGCTTCAGCGGGACGGAAATCGAGAACATGCACTATTGGATAGTTTTGATTTAGGCCCATCGTAAAAAAAAAAAAATAACTAAACGCAATGGGGGATTTTTTTTCCTTTCATAAAGTATTTGTTATATAAATACGCTGCATCCGGAGGCTTCTGTTTACCGAAGATAAATTAACGTGATTTAATTTCCCAAATACCCATCATATTATTTTGTGATCCTCCAGACTATGTAGGCTAGACATCTGTCTGGCTCCCCCCAAAAAAAACGTATAGCTCATGACGATCAGACACTGTCCTCCCGTCCCGACCAACCGTGTTTCTTAAATAAACCTCCAAAAATAAAACGGTTCAAATATATATTGTATTTTTACAAAATGGTGGTGACTTGCGCCAAGAAACCTGTCCATCCAATTCAAATAAGTGACCTAAAAGCCAGACGCGCACGTCTGCCACCACAGATGTTCCAGGCGGTGTGTGAATGGGAGCGTGCAGCACGCACGGCTCAGCCATGGCACATTGTGACCGACTTGATGGTCTCAAACCATTATGCCCATTCGTAAACCAGTCTCCAGCCCGGCTCGTAGTACAAATGTGAAAGTGTGTGCTCGCTAAATGTACAGAGCACGTTTACAATAATGACAGATGGGCAACTTGCGTCATGGCAGTGGCAAGGCAGCGCGTACTCTAACGTACACGGACAATACACAAAAAAACACGGCAGTTGCCATTGAGTCTCCAAAAAAACGCGTAATTTCATTCTCACGTTAAAACTCTTCAACTCTTTGAATCGCCCCGAGACCATTCAAAGAATGAAGTTGTCGAATGTGCTTTATAGTGATGGATTATATTTCGCGTAAACCGGGATACAAACTAGAAGCCATAGTATTGCGTGGATGGCACTAAGTTTACGAGGACATGGTATACGCTCCACGGAATTACAATCATTGTATTACCCCCCTTTATTACAAACCCCACATCACATGAAGAGCTCTTTTGGGCTACTTTTGGTCATTTCTTACCTGCGGTCCGAAGCTCGTTCAATAGCGGCGACGGCGTGCCACAGCTGTCCCCGGTTTGCCCGACAAAGCAAAGCCTAGTTTAAATTATGTTCCTTTACTTTGTTTCATTTCTCACTTCCATCTTCTTTCATCTCATCAATAAACACACGCTGCAGCCTACCTTCACAGACGACCTCGGTTCAAGTGTGCCTCCCATTTTTTAACTATACATCGAATACTTTGGTTGGGCACGCCTATTCACTTAAGCCACTGGGATGGAAGCAGCGCGCTGTCTTGAGCGGTGTAGGACGGCTCGTACATCGGTCAGCGTTAATATGCCCCAATCCTAGGGCATCGCACACCCTCCCGACGAACACACTGGGACGCTGAAGCCAGCTCCATTATGCCTGTGGAGTGTCGTGGGTCTCCCCCCCCCCACCCCCAGCCACACCACCACCACCACCACCACCACCACCAACCACTATGCGAGGACAAATTTCACTCAGCTCAGTGTAAAAGAAAAGCAAAACTTTCTGAATTGAAATGATCGCCTCGCATAGTTTATTGTTGTTGTAACGAAGGTTGACCTTTCAGAGCGAGCGCCCTGGTTATGATTGCGTTATGGTTGAGGTTTGAAACGAGACAAAAGCGTCGCATACACACCTCCTAGGCTGCTTTTTGTTTCGCTCGGATGTTTTAAAGTTAAAACTACTGTTGAAACCCCCTCGTTTAGATTATTCGAGCTGATGATCGTGAACTCCCAAATCTTCCACTGTCTGTGTGCAGACGCGGTGTCTGTCACGCGTCCGAACTTCTCATTGACGGCGCCGCTGTCTGTACGCGATACACACGGAACGGCGATGTGCTATTGGTCGAGGGCGCTGCCCATCATTTTCCTGTACCAACAAGCTAGATTGTCTGTCGTGTCTCTTACTTTCTACGCATTTCTTTTTTCTCATTTATTTATTTTTTAACGTCCCCGAGCTGACCTCGAGTTAGCAGGAAAAAATGTGCCGGTTTATTTGGCTGAATTGAAACCAACCACAGTAATGAATTGATGTCACGATATCGACCAATATTATCTTTACCTCGTGTTCTTTTTCTGAATGTACATGCATTAAGAAATATTATTGGTGTAACATAAAGAAATTACATGTCATGTGGGGGTCCCCCCCTCGCACGTCCCCCCTCCCCCCCCCCACCCCCCACCCCCACCCCCACCCCGCCGTGTCTAGACAGTGACAGGTGTGCATGCGCGCGCTTGTCTGTTTCTTAAATGAAAATATTTTTTAAAAAGGAAACTATTATCTTATTTATTTATTTTCCGAACCAATTAGCGATGTGGGGTTTTATTTGAAGACCATAGAATAAAAGGCAAGTACATATATCATTATTTGTGTTGACATAATTCCGAAGCGATGTGTGTTTGTGTGTATGCGTGCGTGCGTGTGTGTGTGAGAGAGAGAGAGAGAGAGAGAGAGAGAGAGAGAGAGAGAGAGAGAGAGAGAGAGAGAGAGAGAGAGAGAGAGAGAGAGAGAGAGAGAGAGAGAGAGAGAGAGAGAGAGAGAGAGAGAGAGAGAGAGAGAGAGAGAGAGAGAGAGAGAGAGAGTGAGTGTTGAACGCGGTGTTGTTGTTGTTTTTTAAAGAAATGTAAGTAAACATAAACATAATTATTGTTATGCTGTTATGGTACATTACGCGAGACAAGCGCGAGATTCGCTAGATAATGGTCAAATAGATAGTGGAAATATCGCGCTCCCTGAGAGGATTTTGCGCGCCATCTGCAGGATACGACAGGAAATAATCTTCCGGGTTCAAAGGAGGACACTGTTGCGTCACCTACTTTGACCTACATTAAGGAGAGCTGCACCGTATAAAACTAATGCATGCCCAGATTGTCCGATTAGATAACACGCCGCATTATATTTACAATGTCTTTGAACAAGGTAGGGTTTGTTATCGTTTTACCATGTACACGCCGAACTTTCCAGTCCATGTATGTAAACTATAGGCTAGGGCTAGGCTACAATCGAAAACTATGTTGTTGTGTTTTTTTCAGAACACAACCCATCGACCCAGTGCGATTCATGTAGAGGAGGAAAAATCGTAAAAGAAATGCAGATGAAATTATGTTATTTCATTTCATACATCTAAAATATATATATGCTGAATATTCTACCCATATTATTTATTAAATAATTAATACAAAAAACACATTTATAAGCAAATAAAAACATTTCTATAAATCATGTTTATTGCATAAATGTGCCTGCTTCTCCATTATGAAGACTGAGGTCTAATTAAAAATATGAATATTCTAATTCATTATGAATTTCACTGCAACCTGCCAGGGAAACATAATTATGGTAACATAAATACATGTATTTAGTCCTATAGAACACATACCTGTGGGGGTTAATGTTTGAGTGACTTGTATTTAGGGTGACTGTCTACTATTATGTAGTTAGGTTACTTACAGTGAATAGAAAAGAAAGCACCAGATTAAACAGATGTATTCTGTGTCATTATGCTATTGTAGGACTTCACCAACCTGGGCATTGTTTGAATTATTGAAAGGAGATTATTTTGCTCATTTTGATGAAGTCCAGACGGCAACCAAGAAGTCACAGCGACAAGTAGTTTTGCAGGTGAAGCAATTTGATACTATAACAGGTACAGCCTGACTCTCAAGCAGGGAGAGCAATACTTAACAGTGTACTATCCTTCACAAGGTTAATGTATACATGTATACCATGAACATTTACCTAGACATACAGACAGGATGTTCGTATGCAAAGGAAACTGACCTAGCCCTATAGACAGGATACCATTCTGCAATGTATGCAAGAGGAAAGTACCCATCCGTACAGACAGGATACTGTGTTTCCTCAGGTTGTGTTATCTAGCCAACCCATCTGTTATCTGGTGTTTGCTAGTTCCCCTTTGTTAACCTGTTCCCTGGGGTGGACCAGTCACAAGGACCCCTTATCTATACCAGAAAAAACTCCTGTACCTCAATATTTCCCTCACATGGTATATTAACAAATGCATTGTGAGGAGGGGAAACTGTGTTAAAAGGCTGTATGAAACTGTATTCTGGGCTCATTCTACTAGAGAGGAGACTAGGGTATGCACACATTAAAATAGGTTAATTGTCTACAACTATTGTGAGCTTTTTTACATTTAGAAGTCTCATCTGTTCTAGACGCAATATCATATAAAGAAATTGCCACGACAGTATGCAATGGGAGATAACCTAGCCATACACACAATGTATGCTATGGGAAAGTTAGTGATACACACAATGTATGCTATGGGAAGGTACCTAGCCAAAACACAGAGAAAGGAGTTTTCTTCATACTGAAGAATGCATAGGCATGCAAAACGAAAAGATAGAAACATATGTTTTAATATAAAAATAGTAATAGTATATTAGAATATATTTTTATTGTGTATAAAACAACTTATTAATTACCACGTATGACAGCTTATGACATACAGAGACAAGTCAATGAGGAGCAGGTAGGGCGTCTTGCTCAAGGATTCCTACTGGTAGCCTGCAGACTGGGGATTGAACCCAGAACCTTTCAGCTGGACTGGCTAAATGATCCTGCCCTACAATAGTAATAATAGTGATTCAATAACTAGAACTGATAGAACTAATGCTAATATAAGTAATAGTAATAAAAGTATAATGTCTGATATAAGGACAATATCAAGTTACAGCTAACACTTAACATGCTACCCTCAGCCTAAGTCTAAGTCTGCATTTTTGACTAATGCAAAATAAAAGAAGCCAGTTGGTTTGGTTTTCTTTGCAACAGCTTTGAATGAACAGCCTGAGGACCTAGCAGAAGACTTAGAGGGTGTGTATCCAATGAGAATGGAAGCATTTAAACAGGGAACTCATGACCTTGGTTGAACTCAGTTCCTGCTTTCCATTAAAGGCATCAGTAGTGTCATGTGCTTTCACAAATTTCATAGAACCCATTTATTTGTGTCATTTATGTGGTTTATTTATCTTTATTTGCACTTTTCCAGAGCTATGGCGTATGTCTGCTTCCCAATTGTCCTGTCTTCTTGTAATATAGCATCGAGTCACCAATAAGGTTTTAATTAAATATATATATTTTAAAACATGTCTCCCAATGTAATTACATGTTCTATTGCAGTGAAACACTACTGTAGGCCTGCACTCTGCTGCCTTCTACTGAGCTCTGAATGCCACCACAAGAGGGTGGTCAAATGCAGTTATGTATTTAGGTGGATGACCGATTCACATTATTACCCAGAACAACAAGAAAACGTGTGGTTCAAAATATAAAATATAAATTTAGTCAGCCTGTGTTTCTTGTAGTAGTTGCTGCAGTGAAGGGAATGTCAGGCAATGTTTTCAAACTTTAACTTTTGTGTCTGTTGTGGATAAACACAACACTTTAACAAAATCACTTGTAAACAAGTGATAATAATTTGGTTTGCAGTTGGTTTGCAAATAACTCATTTTGGACCAGGCTTCTTGTTAACTTTCCAAAATGTGTGGATTCCTTCTACTTCTGCACTGACTAATCACACCCAGTGCATCGGGCCTAGAAAGTAGGTGAAATCCACCCACCCTTCATTAATTAAATAAAACAGACTTCATAAACCACATGCTTATGAGATTAAATTGTCTGTCAACCATCACTGGCTTGAGGTGGTTTACATGTGTGACAAACACAGTATTGAGTAAAGTAGCCACGTATAATCAAAGAAAACAAAATGCCTCTAACACATAAATGAGTTGACATAAAGATGTCACATGGATGATGACGCAAGCTTCTCCTACATAAGCATACATTCAAACAATTGCCAACAATACCACTGTATGTGATTGTTGAATACATTTATAAAGCAGACAGTGTTTGACTTTGACTGTAGCGTTAACTAGTTAACCGTGACTGTAGCATAAACTTAACGTTAACTTATAAGTCGGAATAAGTAAAATTAGAGGAAGAATGAAGGTTGAGCCGGTGTGGAGAGGTTTCCAGCTTTGAGGGGTCAACTTTGAGCTGTCATGGATAAACAAACACTTCAACAAAATAAGAGAGTCTGGGAAAGCCGAAGTATGAAAGATAAAGTCTTTGTTATCCCTTGTAACAAGTAGCAACAAAGTCTGAGTGGGTTTGCCAAAGAACTCCCTTGCCTCTCCCCAGACTTCAGCATATACGCTCCATTCTGCACATCCATACATCGCCACCTCATCCCATACATTAACGTCCTGACTTGGAAACATGCTGCTCCCTCGCTCTCCCTCCCTCTCTGCACTGAGGCCAGAGCTTCATATGGGACAGTTTATCTCCTTATTTGGAAGCATGCTGCTCCCTGGTACTGTATGTATTCACCTCTTGGAAAAGGCTGCTCTATTCAGGGCCTACTATAGTTTGAGCCTCTTACAATTATAAGTTCAATGTGTTCAACTGCAATGGTGGCATAAAGCATCTGTACTAGGGGAGAGGCATACCTTGGTAACTCAATGTTTTTCTGCACCCTAATTTGATAAATCAAGTCTTCACATTTGGTTGGAGGAACATCTCTTTGGTCAACCTAGATGCTATCATGGAATGTATTATGAGAAGGCAACAACTAAAAATTTATCCCACTACTGTTAGTGCTACCATGAGTATTATACCTATTTTTTACTAACAACGGGGCCAAATGGCCAAACAGCATCAAACCACTTAAGTGTATTGTAAGTGAGCCGCCAGGGGCTTTGGTATTGGGGATAAATGTTTAGCATTCATCTCCAAACCTTGTGCATACGCCTCCACGATCAGCGTTTTTTTCTGGGTACTGTCCCAAATGATCTTTGTGGCAAAATCCATTGTCAAACTGTTCTCCCTATGCCCCAACTAACACTAGGTGTTGACAATAAATCTGGCCTCAATTTAGTAGAAGTCAGAGAGTCAGCTGCACAATCATGTGGTGTTCCTTCAAAATCATGTTGAATTCTTTCTTCTGGATTTACTGTGGAACTTCTTTTTATGGTAACATCTGGAAATGTTAGTAATGCCAAATATTCCATCAATCTAGAGTTTCAAAATACAAACTTTCCTTTCTCAATTAATTCAGTGACTTTGTGATGCATGGAAATAGTCACTGGGTATTCCATTGTAACGGTTGAGGCCTTGTCATCATTATCATCACATTTTGTCATCACATCATTTCCCTCAACAATACTGTTTTGAGGACATAGTCTTCTATCCAATCTGAACCTAACCCTGTCATCCGCAGAAGTGTCATCATTAGTCTGACTGTCTCTGGCTTAGGTGCTTCACTAATCCATTGTAGCTGGCTGGGTGCTATTGTTTTAGTTTGATGTGCTACTAGCCTAGCTAGATATTCTCTTTATGTGACACCTTGTGTCCCCCTCTTGCCAGTGTGCTTAATGCAGTCGTGGCATCCTCATGACATTGCTCCAATGTGGGTGAACACATCAGAAGATCATCTACTACTGTACTGTACCAGGGTCTGGTCTAACACCAGCTCTTCCAAAGCATCTTTCAGGACTTGATTGAACTTGTGGAGAATGTTTACACCCCTGTTACATTCTCGTATATGTGTATTGGTTACCTCTATACAGGAATGCAAATAGATGTCTGCTTTCCTCTGCAAGGGGCACACAAATAAATGCTCCACATAAGTCAATCGCTGTGAAATATTTAGCATCAGGAGGGACATTGGCCTGCAGCGGCTTTTGGATTTGGAACTTCTGCCTGCATGTTTTCTAGTACTTCATTCAGAGCTCTTAGATCATGTACTAACCACCATTTTTGTTTGTCTGCTTTTACTACTGGAAGCAAAAAAAAATGACAATCCTATTTGGTTTCTATCAATACACGCTTAGCTTATAAACCTTCTATGTTATGGGCTATTCCCATCCCATCCTTGGGTTTCAAGTAGTACTGTTTTCACCATGGTAGTTTAGCATTAAGCAGTCCTGATTATACCTGAGTTAGCAGATTGTACCAATCCTACATTGGGGTCAAATGTTGACCATACCTATAAAGGTATTCTGGCCGCTATCTCGTTTCCCTCCACTATTACAGGACCTAAAAACACTGGCTACTCTGACACTCCTCTAAGAATTTGATTTTTATTTTTTATTAGAATGACGTACTATTAACTCGTTCAGACCTCAGCAATTTGCTAAGCGGTGTCTGCAGAGTTAATTTCGCAATTTTTAATACTATCCCCATTTAGCCCTCAGCAATTTGCTGAGCGGTACCCGCAGAGTTAATCTCTTAATTTCTATACTCGTTCAGACCCTAGCAAGCTTATCTAGCTAGGCGGTATGCACAGGTTACACTCAAGCAGAACCTCTAGAAGTGCACTTTCTCTAGGCGGTATTGCAGAGTCAGTCTATCCAAGAAGTCCCTCCTCTTAAGATTCTCTGTATCATAGTTTTCCTCTGACCACACAGTCCCTCTGTAGTAGAGGCAGTGTCTCATGACAACAGCTCACTTCTGACCAAGCAGTCCTTCAATAAAACGTATCTTCTTAAAACAATATCCCAGAATTTGACCTCTGATCAAACAGATATTTAAACAAGACTCCTACTCAGAGCGGTATCTCAGGACCGCTTCTGACCATGCACTCTCTTTCCCTAGCGGCGGTATCTCAGGAGTTAATCATCCCTGGCTCCCCTCTCTCTTTGCTTTTTTCCCTTATGTATAAAATGGTTTGTACATTCGGAGAGACACTTTACTTACTGCTTAGCGTTAGGATCGGGTAGGGACAGATCACACAATGATAAGTAAGAATGTTGCTTGTCTTTGCCAAACGAGTGGCCCCTCGGTTTTGTGCGACCCGTGCCGGACCCCGACCTGCAGCTCATCAGCTGGTGTCGGCCCCTTTTCTTTAGTCCTGTTTCTTACACCAAATTATTTTGTGGATAAACACCCTTAAACAAACACTTACACACTTAAACAAACTAAGAGAGTTTGAGAAAGCCGAAGTATGAAAGATAAAGTCTTTGTTATCCCTTGGAACAAGTAGCAACAAAGCCTGAGTTGGTTTGCCAAAGAACTCCCTTGCCTCTCCCCAGACTTCAGCCTATACGCTCCATTCTGCACATCCATCATCCATACGTCGCCACCTCATCCCATACATTAACGTCCTGACTTGGAAACATGCTGCTCCCTCGCTCTCCCTCCCTCTCTGCACTGAGGCCAGAGCTTCATATGGGACAGTTTATCTCCTTATTTGGAAGCATGCTGCTCCCTGGTACTGTATGCATTCACCTCTTTGAACAGGCCGCTCTATTCAGGGTCTACTATAGTTTGGGACTCTTATGAAAATGAGTTCAATGAGTTCAACTGCAATGGTAGCGTAAAGCATCTTTACTAGGGGAGAGTCATAACCTTGGTAACTCAAGGTTTTTCTCCACCCTTATTTGATTCATATAGTTCTTAGGCTCAGATAATGATTATATATTTCCTTTGGATGCTATAGTACATCTCCCACAGAGTCAGCTGAGTCACAAGGTTCATCTCAGGGGCGACAGGAGGTGTAAATGAGTAACACATGGATGTCCCTCAGAATGGAGGCCGGCATCTTTTTCCACACATAAAGGCATCATAATGACTTCCTTTTGACCTATAGTAAATACATTCATGAAGCAGGCGTTGAACTTTGACTGTGACCTATAGAACCAATGCAGGGGGCTCCTTTCTCCTCTGTGGCCGTCCTAAAGCCCTCCTTGTCTCTTCCTCTCAGAATGATAGCCGGGTATAGGGAGGTTTACAGCTTTAGGGGTCAACTCAGGGTCAGCTGAGTAACCAAATTTAATCTCAGGGACTGCAGGAGGTATGAAAGAGTAACATTTAGATGTCACTCAGAATATAATCCTTCGTTAACTCTGTGCTTTATCCACACTTATTTCATTCATGCGAGATAATGCTTTTAATTCCTTTAAACCTACGGTTAAATTCTCCCATCTATCTTTATTGATATAACTTGCATGGCTGGGTGTAGTATTAATACTATAGTCATATATTTAGTAGGAAAATAATATTTTGATATGTCGTTCCCTATTATATACTATGTTATTGTGTAATATTATATTATTACATATATAAGATATATAATATTAGTAGTTGGGGTACTATATGCTGTGTTATTAATGTGTACATGCTCATTTATTTAAAATAAACAGCATTCTACTTCTGACTATAAAAGCTCATTAGAAAAATAACCAATGGTTTTATTGTTGATCCCAAATTCATGGCTTAATCTTTGTTTTCAATAAATGCAATTATTATTTTATATATTGATACATTTATATTTGTATCAATGTATTCAGTCCAATGGAGCACATACCTGTGGGAGTAAATGTTTGTAATGTGCAGGTAGCTAACAATGAACAAAACAGCACCATATTATAAAACAGATGTGTATTGTTTCATTATGCTAATGAAGGCCTTCACCAACCTACAGGCCTTGGTTGATTTACCTAATGGCAATTCATTATTAAAAAATTCAGAGTACACACTTAAAAAAAAAAAAAGCAATTCATCTGAACGGACCAATCACATGCATCTTATTGTAATTGTTGTTATTCATAACTATAGAAATAAAATGATAGAAATACACAACACATGTTGACTAATTGCTGATTTTATAGCCCCAACCGACTGAGCACTTTGTAATTAACTATCAAGTCACGTAGTAAGATATTGGTAATGAGGATGGTTAAACAATCATATTAAGCCAATATATAGGCATAATCATATTGTGTATAGCATTGCTGTTGATAGCACTTTAACCAAAGGATATTATGGCATTTGAGATTTTGTCTGTTTTTTGTTGTGGTCGGATATACTCTTGCAACGGTATAAAGCACAGATAACAGCAACAGAAGGAATAGTATTCGGTCACTATTTGGGACACTATTGGGGACAATTTTTGCATTAAAGTGACTGAATACAAAATAAAGATAATTTAGAAGCAGGAAGGGGTGAGGAAGGGGTGAAGTAATAGTAATACAATTATAATGTCCCCCTTAGCCTTAGTCAAAATTGGCATATTTGACTCTTGAAATACGTGAGTTTGATTTCTTTGGTCCAGATTTGATGCTGCTGCCTGAGGAGCTAGAAGAAGACTTAGAGGGTGTTTATCCGAGGAGAATGGGAGCATTTGGGGACTCATGACCTTGGTTGAACTGTGCTTCCTGCTGTCCATTAAGGACATCAGTAGTGTCATGTGCTTTCCCAAATTTCATACAAAGCATTCATAGTGCTATTTATCTTGATTTGCAGTTTCACAGGGCTATGGTTGGTGTATATCGGCTTCCAACTGTCTTCTTGTAAAGTAGCATTGGCTTATAAATAAAATAAAGTTAAAATTAAATATATACAGTATATATATATATATATATATATATATATATATAAATATATATATTAAAGCTCCCATGGCATGCTATTTTATGGATGCTTTAATATAGTGGGCACCTAATTCAGTACTTGAATACGTTCAAGAAATTCAGCCTTGGTGCAGCTCATTGTGGGACTGCAGAGCCAGTCCCACAATGAGCTCTCCACAAACGTGCCGTTTTTAGAGGCGGGTCAGGCGGTACCATGCGCTAGTGTTTACAGTGGAACACTGAACACTCCAGTGGGAGTGGGAGTCCTGGAGCTCTATATCTAAATAATATCATATTATATTTAGATATCTATATAATATAATATATATTATAATGGTCAAAAGCTGCGCCTCTGGATGATATTATGAATCTCAAACGACTGCGTTGGGTTCTCAGACACCTCTGGTTCTTCCACTTCCATGTCAATATTTCCCGCGATTGTTGCCTGGGGTTGTCTCCCGCCGGAGCCCCGCTGCCCGCCGGAGCCCCCCTGCCCGCCGGAGCCCCGCTGCCCACCGGAGCCCCGCTGCCCGCCGGAGCCCCGCTGCCCGCCGGAGCCCCGCTGCTACAACCCCGGGCAACGGGCAGTGTTCAGCGGGCAGTGGGGCTCCGGTGGACAATCCTGGGCAACAATCTTTTTCTCCACCATGTCGCGGTTCCCAATTCCTTCTCAACCATGGCCGAGATAATCCTCACTACGAATCTCGTTGTGGAAATACCAGAGACCTCAGAGAACCCGACGCAGTCTAGTCTTTTCACCAAATGGGAGCTTTATGCAAGCTTGCGTTATTGTGTTGCGTGTTATGCGCCATAACACCAACAGCAGAACGGTAAATAAAAAGAACACTTGCGTTACAGTGTGTGTATCCTAGCTCATTGTCTCATTGGCGGGCCAAATTCTCTGGGCGGGCCAAGCAGAGAAAAGGGAGGTAACTTGGCCCCATATGACGACATATGGGGCCAGATCCCAAATCTGCGTGTTTGAGTGTTAATATTTTCAAAGTTGGAGCAAGATACTGCTCGTTTTACACCTAACACAATTTTTAGCTACTGGGGGACCATAGGCAGGCTAGGGGAACTATATTAATGTTAGAAAACCTCATAAAGTGAAAATTTCATGCCATGAGACCTTTAATATATAATATTATTATGATAAAGACATTGCGTCTCATTGTGAAATTTAATGTTCTATACCTAATTGTATGTTGTTGTAGGCCTACACTCTGCTCCCTTGAGCTCTAAATGCCACCACAAGAGGGCGATAATATCACATAGGATGTTGATGAACATTGACCTTAATAGAACCCTAACAACAAAAAAGTTCTAAATATAAAAGATTAATATGGTTGGGTTGTGTTTCTTGTTGTTATTGCTGTAGTTAAGGGGGGAAATCAGACAATGTTTTCGATTGTAATTGTTGTGGTTTAGTGATACATCTTGTATTATTGCTTGTTGTACTGTATATATAAATACCATAGTATTATTATTTAGTAATAATAATACATAATACATAGTATGTTGTACACTATTTAATATAATATTAATTGCGTCATGTTATATTAATACTTGCAATATTACTTGTAGGCCTTATATGCTGTGTCATGATGTGTGTGTGTGTAAATGCACATTCATTCTGAATAAATAGCATTCTACTTCTGAAAATATGAAAACTTTTCCCAAATAAACGTTATATGTTGATCTCAAGCTCATTGTTTGATCTTTGCTTTCAATAAATGCATAAATAAATAAATGCAAGTGATATATTTTTTTTGAGCTCTTGAAATGGACTTGTTTAAGACACAATTACTATTATTATGTCAAATAACGTTTTATCTAGACTGCAGATAGAAGCAATTACTTTATTATTTGATGTGTGTGTGTGTGTGTGTGTGTGTGTGTGTGTGTGTGTGTGTGTGTGTGTGTGTGTGTGTGTGTGTGTGTGTGTGTGTGTGTGTGTGTGTGTGAACATAAGAAAACACTTTTGAAATGCCAGGATGTGTATCCTAACGTACCTGGCCAAAAAAATATATCCTTTCTTTGACTGAACAGTAACTTCATAAATTCCCTGAATTATCGGAAGATTTAAACTTTTATGATCAATAAATGGTCCAGTCCTTTCTTTCATAAATGTAATTATTATTAATATTGTTATTAAGATGTTTTATCATTATTATTATTTCTTTATTATTTGTATTATTTTTAAATTATCATTACCTTTTATCACTTATCAGCACCTTATTCCAAACCTAAAATAAATGCATATTGAATTTAAATAAATAATCATTGTGAATGAGAAGGTGTTCAAGAGATATGTAAAAGAGGGAGTTATATGTTAAGGAGGAGGAGTTAAAGAGGAGGAGTTTAATTATATGTTAACGAGGAGTAGTCAAAGAGGAAAGAGTTTAATTATATGTTAACTAGGGGTAGTCATAAGGGGAGGAGTTTATATACCGGCAGAGTTAAATGTATACGTTAATGAGGTAGTTAAAGAGGAGTTACATATATATGAGGTGTCCTTAAAGAGCAGTCGTTGAATAATCTGTAAAATGGGAGGAGTTAAAGTAGTTGTAAATGGTTATCTTAAAGCTAATTTGCCAGGGTGATGATGGTACTTTTGAAGAAACATATAAACTCTTTGAGATGTGATTCTCCTTTAGCTGCATAATTCAACACATTCTTCTGCGCGAGTCGACGCGAGTAATCCTGGAGAAGATGAGGTCCATTTCTTTTTTAAACCTCCCTGTTCTTCAATAGGCTTTCGCCCCTTGCATGAAGAACTAAATAGCAATATAAATGACAGTATGTGGTTACTAGAGTAACCACATTCTATATAGTATACTGGCCTTAGAGTACAGAAGCATGTCATCAGGGAGCAGGGAGAGGGGAGGGCCTCTTGCTCAAGGACGCCTACAGCCTGCAGACATTGGGGATTGTACCCACAACCTTTCAGCTGGACTGGCTGTCCTGATTGAACTAATAGAACCAATAGTGACAAAACTAGTGTTAGTAATGAAGGGAAGGAAATGTCTGACTAAGTTGGTCTTAATGCTGGGATAGATATCCAATCAAATTAAATTCCAACTTTGATAGAGTGCTTTTGGTGCAAAACATTAATACAGTATGATCTTAACATAGGAAACAACACATTAAGAGCAACAGATGTTTGTTCTATAAAAACACCATAGGGTCAGAATAGTTTGAGAAAACAACAATAAACAGTTTGTGATACAACAGGGACAAGAAATTAGATCAAGTCATCAGTATGAGATACACAGACACTTTTGAGGGGAGAATTAAGAACAAGAAATGATTAGAAGGAAGCCAAACAAAAAAGGTAAGCTTTAAGACGATGACCGCATCTTCAATCTTAATTTTCACGAGTTGATGCACTTTTAATTTTTCAAGAAAGATCTGATTTTCAGCCTCAGCGATTGCATGGTGATACAAACTTTTTTTTATTTTCGATATCTTAAGAAATATCCTACAGCTTGGTCAGAATTTAACTTCTAAATGTTGATAATATGAAATGTTATATATTATATACTACATGTTTATGATTTATGACTCTTTACGTTTTTTATAATTTTCTTATTCTTTAATCTCTCAAAACAATACTAACACTGGTTATACAGATAATAAATGATTAATTACATTGCGAAATGTTGTTGTACTCTTGTAATTGCACTATATTTCCAGAGGAGGGCGCCCGACTCCAGGCAATACAGCGTTCCACCAACATTGTAGATTTAGTCTGTCGACTAAAAAACTGTTGGCTCACATTCCCATACAAAACCTTATTGAAACTTTTAAACCCAAAGTTTTCATGAAATCATGAAATCAAATCTAAACGTCAATCTTTGTGCTATGTCTGATAAAATACATTTAATTTTATATTGAATCAAAATGGTATATTACAATGAATACATCATGACACAGTCCCCCCCTCCTCCCTCACACACACACACACACACTGATAAACCCCAGTATTTATATCCAAATCGTTATTCACACGCCAGCAGTGTCTGACCTAATTACAAAAATCATATTAATTATTATTCCAGTGTTAAATATTGAATATGGCAGGGAGCTGTCCTGGGCGTGTTTGCCTGTGTTCAGTTGAACTATAGGCCCACTCTGTAGAGTGTGGGTGCCAGCGGGGCTGTGTGGCTGGCTCTCACCCTGCAGCTGGAAAGGACCACAAGCAGCGCGTGCCCTTGGCCTACTTCCTGAGCTCAGTGCTCAATGCTAGCACTGCGTGAAGCCGAGTCCTCTTAAGGTAAAGCAGGGCAACGGTATGGATGCTGCATTCTTCATGGTGAGTGGCCTTCTATCAACACTTTTACACTCCTAAGTACAACTTTGAGGCAGAGCGAGAGGGGTTTGATAGCATATTGATAATAGCTGCACCGGATTCTAAGTTTTGGTGGATTTATAGTTGTTTCAATTGATGACTGTTGTGGGATTTTTAACCAATGATGGTGCCCCGTGTGCAGCTGGTCTATATGCGTCTTTGTATGTGTGTGTGTGTGTGTGTGTGTGTGTGTGTGTGTGTGTGTGTGTGTGTGTGTGTGTGTGTGTGTGTGTGTGTGTGTGTGTGTGTGTGTGTGTGTGTGTGTCGTGTGTTTATTTGTGAGAAAGAGGAGGGACCCTAGCAAGTTACACATGTAGAACAGTTGTTGAGACGACGATTCTAGTTACAGATATTCTCTGTTAGAACTGATGCTGAGCGGGGTTGTATAGAATAGATACTATTGAATATTTATACTTATTAAGCACTTTTATCCGAAGCAACTCACAGTGATTTCATCTTTAGTTACACACCGTAAATGAGCAGGTAGGCATCTTGCTCATGGATACAGGTAGACTGCAGAAAATGGGGTTGGAACCCAGAACCTTTTGGCTGAGAGTCAGCCTTACCACGAGACCATCCTGCCTCATTGTATACTTTAAGATCTCTTCCTTTCATTACCTGCTGCTGATAGTTCATTCACTCTAAGTGAACTCCAGAGGCTTTATTTTAAACTCGAAACTAGTTTCATCATGTCCTACAAACCGTGTTTACCATTATTTCTGTACATGAGTTTTGAATTCATAAAACATTTGCGCAATTTGTGTTGACAAAGTCAAATGTTATATCACTGCATCATAATGCAATTCATCTGAGCATTTTTTCCATAAGAAATAGCACTAAAACAAACCATTACAACATGGAGTTTTCCATACGACAAGACACTAATTAGTTGTGTCAGTGATGGAAATAAATGTCTCCATGACTCACACACACACACACCTCCTTGTGAGACTATTTATATCCCATCTTAGTCAACAAGATACAAAGAGTATAAATGTGTTTATTCTCCTCTTTTGTATTCTATCTACTAAACTAAACTAAAGACTTAAGCCATTCCTTACTATATTTTTTATATGTCAATTGAAGCTATTGAATGCTCATAATTCATAATCCCAATCTCATATTTGGACATGGGGTGGTAGGGCTAGCCAATGGGGATGCTGCATTCTTCCTCTTCTAGGTGGATGAGAGATGGATGAGAGATGGATGAAAGGTGGATGATGGATGGATGAAAGGGAGATGAGTGATGGATGAAAGGTGGATAATGGATGGATGAAAGGGGGATGAGTGATGGATGAAAGGTGGATGGATGGATTTAAGGATAAAATAATGGATGGCTAACAGACTGACAGATGGACGGAGGGACGTGTGATAGATAAGTGGATGATAGTGGGGTGGTTGGATGATAGATGGGTGGTTGGATGATAGATGGGTGGTTGGATAATAGATGGGTGGATGATAGATGGGGGTTGGATAATAGATGCAGGGTTGGATGATAGATGGGGGGTTGGATGATAGATGGGGGTTGGATAATAGATGCAGGGTTGGATGATAGATGGGGGGTTGGATGATAGATGGGGTGTTGGATGATAGATGGGGGGTTGGATGATAGATGGGGGGTTGGATGGGTTGATGATAGTAGAGGGATGGAGTATAGATTGCTAGTTGGGTAAATGGATGACAGATGAATAGATGAAGGATGGATAAATGAATGGACTGGATGATAGATGGACCAATGGATGGATGGATGATAGATTGATAGTTGGGTGTCCGGGTATGATAGAGGGATGGCTGATAGATGGATGAACAAACAGATGCATGATAGACGGATGGATGAGCAGAAACATCATGACTCTTGTGTCACGTGTTCATATGACTGGCACAACGCTGACAGAGACATCAGAGAGAATAATTGACGGACTAGAGAACATGCCATAGTTTCTATTTCACGCCGCTCTCCCCGAACTCCCTTCAACTCTTCCAGAGTGGAGCACGTCGGCCCCCCTTGTTTGTTTTGCAGAGCTGCGTCTTTCTGTTCCACCCGAAGTATCTGTGTATTTACACATCCGTGGCGATCAGGGATGGGTGTGCGGTTGAATCTCACTGCTAATAGGCCCTCTCCTGGCCCGTCTCTCCGGGGAACAAGTGTGTGTTCATCACTCACAATCGCTTTACTGCTGCACCATTGGCCCTGCATTGTAGGGCGCAGGGTGAGGTCGATGTGTGTGTGTGTGCATGTGTATTATGTGCCTGTGTGTGGGGGTGGGGGGCGGGGGGGGGAGAGGAGGGTAGAGGGATGGGCCGTATTCAGCCAATTTTAGAACCGATGATGCAAAGAAGACACCATAAGACACTGAAGCAGACGCTCCGACCCTCCTCCTCTTCCTCCCCCCCCCCCCCCCCCCCGCGCATGACTCCCGAGTGGTACAGTCCGGAAGCTTAAAGACACAGTGCAGCTGAACACACATTACATCTTTTCATTGCGGTGCGCTTAAAACGCGAGAAAACTGGTTGCACGTCTCCTCCTCCTCCTCATGTGTCGGCTGAATATAGGAGCGCTCGCTTGTTATTTCAGACAAGAGCACACACTGAGGTGTGATGTAGTCCCAGTCTAAATTTATAGATAGCACTTCTTAATTCCCCTTGATTACTAATTTAAATCACACTGCTGCTTGGCTGTTTGCCCCATATTGCTTGATGCAAAATGAATGAATGGACATACGGACACGCGCATGTACATGTACACATCCACAAACACATACACACACACACACACGCACAAGCAGGTACTCATACATATGCAAACACACACATGTATGCGCCAACATCCACACACATGTATGCGCCAACATCCACACACATGCACGCAGGCTTACTCCCACTCTCACCCATGTACACACAAACAAACAACACACAGAAACACACTCACACACTTATCTGTATCTTCCTCGTGCTCACACGCTTACAGCTGCACACACACACACACACACACACACACACACACACACACACACACAGAGACTCAAACACATACACATGCAAACACGGCAGCCGTATGTGCACACACATGCACACGCAAGCACACGATCATCAAATGTGCGCATCGGATGCAGTGAGTTCCCGTGGCCACGTATCAGCGCTACGGCAACAGCCGCACGATAACAACAAGCCTCGCTATTGCCATGGCAACAACTGCACCATTGCTTGGGTAACAGCTGCAGAGTGTTAGCACAAGCAAGACGGGAAAAAAAAGAGAAGAAGAAGCCCTTCATGGTTTTTGATTTTCATTGTTTCACTGGGACCGGGCAATCCGAGTGGTTTTCTGGGTTGTCTTCGGTTTGTATGTGTGCATGTGTGTGTGTGTGTGTGTGTGTGTGTGTGTGTTTGTACGTTTGCTATATGTTGTCTTTGTTCCATGGTGCATATGTAATTCACACTCTCCTCCTCAACACATTTCCCTTTCGGTCTAATTCCTTCTGTCCTCACACACACATGCACGACACACACACACACACACACACACACACACACACACACACACACTCACCCACTCTCCCTCTGCCTTATTCTCTCTCTCTATCTCTCTCTCTCTCCTTTCTCTCCCCCCTCATCACTTCTCCTTCCTCTGCTCTTTCACTCTCTCTCTCTCTCTCTCTCTCTCTCTCTTCTTTTTCCCTGTTTATTTAACCCAGCCAATTTCCCCCCCTCTTCCCCCCACGCTTTCCGTTTGCATCCCCCCACCGTTCATCCCTCCATAGTTCACCCCTCCATCCTACTCTCTCATTCCTCTCCCTTTGCCTTCTACCCCTCTCTGTCGTTCTGTTTGCCATCCTTTTTGTGCTATCTTGTCTGCTGAAATAACCTCACCCTCCCCTCGCCTCTCTCCTCCATACTTAATTCTGAGACCACCCTCTCGCTCTCTCCTCTGCTCGCTCTCTCTCTCTCGCGCGCGAGCGCTCTCGTTTGCTCTCCCTCTCTCCCTGTAGCCCTCCCCCTCCTCCCCTCCCTTTTTCTTCCTCCTTCCCCCTCCCTCGGTCCTCGCTCTCTCTCTCTCTCTCTCTCTCCCTCTCCCTCTCTCTCTCTCTCTCTGGCTGCTTCAGTTAGTCAAAAAAGAGATCCGCGGTCGGGAAAGAAACAGGGGGGACAGAGGCAGGACGTGAGAGAGAGAGTGTGTGTGTGAGAGAGAGAGAGAGAGAGAGAGAGAGAGAGAGAGAGAGAGAGAGAGCAGGTGTGGGGCAGGCGGGGGAGAGGGCAGAGGGGTCTCAGCCCTCTATCGTGGGGGGGTCGGGGGGTGAGAAATACCCTGATATTCTGTTCCCAGTACAATGGACTGCCTCTGCATTGTGACTACAAAGGTAAGGCTCTTCGGCTCGACCGTTACTCTGCGACCACGAGTCGCTCATGAGTGTGTGTGTGTGTGAGAAAGAGAGAAAGGGAGAGAGAGAGAGGGAGAGAGAGAGGGGGAGAGAGAGAGAGAGAGAGAGAGAGTGTGTGTGTGTTTGACAGAGACAGAGAGAGTGTGTGTGTGTGTGGGTGTGTGTGTGTGTGTGAGAGAGAGGGAGAGACATATAGAGAGAGAGAAAAGAATCAGACAGGTAGAACAAGTGTTTCCTGAACACGGGAGGAAAGACTCTTCTTCTGCCACCTTCCATTTTTCTGCATTTTCATTTACCTTTTGTGGAATATTTTAAACATTTATTAGGGAAAAGACACACACACACACACACACACACACACACACTAAAACACACAGGGAGAAAAACACACGTGCACGGACGATGACCCATCCATGCGGTTCCAGTTGTGTTGGGGGGGCGGGGGGCTGGGGGCGCATACATTAAAGCGCTAAAGAGCATGCATGCTAACGCTAGGTGCTGTTCTCCATCGTGAGCTGCGGCCTGGCTATACTCAACACCTCACACTTGACTCGCTCTCTCCCCCACACACTCTCTCACTCTCAGACTTTTTCTCTCTCTCTCTCCTACTCTCTCTCTCCCACTCTCTCTGTCTTTCTCTCTCTCTCTCTCTCTCTCTCTCTCTCTCTCTGTCTCTCCATGGTCGTGCATGCTGTCTCTACCGGCCGCTTGACCCCGGCGTCGCCACTGGAGGGACGCGCATGTCGCTGGCGTGCTGGATGCGTGCTCTCTGTCACACTGTACATGCAGTCATGTCAGGGAGAGAGAGAGCGCAGGGAGACAGAGAGAGGGAGGAAGAGGAAGAGAGCAGCAGTGGGGTTTGCCGTGCATGCTAATCTCTGGTCTCAAGCGATGCTAAGCTACCAAACCTCGACCTGCCTCACGAGAGGCTCCTAGAACGCCCTTATTGTGAAGGGTTAGGTATAGGATGGATTTCAGTTGGTTGGACGTGGTTTGGTTTGCCATAGTACGCTATGAAAGCTATCAACTGAATGCTAATGCTACTAACATAATATCTTAATTAAAGAATGCTACTGATACTACAAGTAGTATCATAATACTAATACCACTAACAGAATACTAATACGACTAATGGAATGCTACTAATACTAACTCAATACTAAAACTACTAACAGAATACTTACTAGTACTACTAAATTAATGCTAATGTTAGTCTACTAACAGAATACTAATGATTATAACAGAGTACTAATACTACTGTAGGAATACTAATAAGTCTTACTGAATTCCACCCTAATACCAATACTACTTACACGGCTGAGAGAGAGTATATTAACCCAACTACTAACAGACTAATACTAGTACAAATATGTGTTCCTATGTACTGGTGATAGAGGCCTGGTTGCTAGAGTAGCTCTCTCAGCATCGTTTATGTTCATGTCTGCAGTCACATGGAAACGACACAGAAAATAAAAGCACACAATAACAGACACACAATGTAATACACAAAACAGCGATACAGATAGACAGATACAGGAAAGCACCAACACACAAGCATTAGTTGGCAAACAATTATGATAACCTGAAGAATTGGCATGTGTGTCTGCATGTGTGTGTGTGTGTGTGTGCTTTATGTGTGTGTGTGTGTGTGTGTGTAGTACTACACATTAGCCGTCGTTTGGCTCTTGCGGTCGATTACATAAATGAGTTCTTAACTATAGAACAGATTCATACATTCACTCGCTCTTATCTTAATCTCTCAGTTTCCCTGGCAACAGTGCTCGTGGCTAACAGATGAAGCTAAACTTTGAGATGAGTAGGGAGACAGCTTCATGGAGGAAGTGAAGAGAATCACATTTGTTTTAGGAAGAACGTCTCTATTTCTGTTTGCCTGTTTAATCCACTAAAGGGTTAATTGCCGCCCACTAAACACTTAATCCACTAATACGATCCCTTTTTTAACTTTCACTTTTTCAATCTTTGCCATCGTAAACAAGTTGAGTTACATGTCATCCCTGCAATCCTGACAGGTAGTTTGTAACATAGAAAGTATTGAATAATTGAAGTATTTTAAACAAGGGTTATTCCTGGGCACACTTATTATTTTGAAGAAGATTTTTCACTCTTGCCCCAAGGAATCACACAAAAAAGAACCTTTGGCTAAAAATAGTTTTTTAAACAAAGATGAAGCTCCTTTTATTTGAAATATTTCTTTGCCTGTCACTGTTTTGACTGTCACAGTTTCCCACCCCTTAAAAACCGTCAACCTGAGATCTTACACAAAGGTATTTAACGTTATTAACTGCAGAAACTAAGGTGTTTAGCTTTTAGCAAGCTCCAATGTAATCCCGAAGCTTGTTGTTGTCATGTAATAATTGCCACAGATAAATCAAACAAACACAGGTCAGTCCAATGGCCAACACATCTGTTTTAACACTGTAACACTATCTAAAAATATCACAATGTGAATTCAAACGAAGCGCCAGCCTTTTTACACAACATCAAAGTGTTGTGATTTCCATGTTGTGTGAAAGGCAGGAGTTGTGGTGCGTTAACACCGCGTCTTGCGCCGCTAACTACGGAGCGACCATCAGGTGGTAACCGGGGCCGTACTGCAGCAGGTAAAGAATGCAAATTCCTGCTCGGGCTTCCTGCAGCAGGTGAGCATTGAGCAGTGAACTGGCCCAACACACCCACACACTCCTGGCGATGTGAATGACAGTCTGCCTGTGTTTCGCTACTCTTCCCCTCACCGGGGCTCTATGCGCAAAGAACCTCTCTCAGTGGGAATGCTCCGGCAGACGCACCGCTTAGCATAGCGGCGGGCTGCCTCGCTGAGATAATACCGGGGCTGGGGAGGGTGGAGGTGTTTCTCGCATTACGGTGACAGATACACGTCGAGGAGTGTGGAGGGTTGAGGTGTTGGTCCACACGTCATAGAGGCAGCACAGCTTGGGAAAAAAATAAAAGCTCATTGGATGGTCCAAATATTAAAATGCGTTGTTGTGTTTTGTGAAATGATATATATACCATACCATATTTTGTAGAGACTAGCAGTGAGTATTTTTTTCAATTTAAATCATGATGTTCTTAATGTCTTCTTACAGCTGCACTGACCCTCTAGCCTATTCATATAATACTGGAATAGTTATGATATGAAGGCTATAAAGTACTGAGTCACATTGGGGTGATCCTTGAAACATAGGATCATTGTACAGAGAAATAAACATGGCTCACATGAATGTCCTAGAGAATACTTTCGGTTAGGTGGCATAAAATACACGTTTGGCTGTTCTGGTAGAGATGATTCTGCACCCTGGTCCTGTGGAAAAGTAAGATGACAGAAATAGACAGAGAGATCAGGTTTAGCTGGGAGGAAGGTATTCAGGAAGTCCAGGGTGTCTTACATCATTGAATGTGATGCTGCAGTGATCATTACTTTAGTTTAATTTGTATTTCAGTTTAGGCGCATATGGTTTATCACATAAACTTTTACTTGTGTGAGTTCCTTGCTTGATGCCCTCCTCTCTCTATTACTTTGCCCTTACCCCAGTTACAAGTTATTATTTATTCATTTAGCACACGTTTTAATCCAAAATGACCTGAATTCAGATAATTTCATCAATGAGCAGGTAGGGGATCTTGCAGGGGACATTGGGGATCGAATAAAGTAGCTTTCGATTGCGAGTTGAACACCCTATCACTAACACCCTCCTTCCCCAGGTCCCAGCTCTAGGGACTATTCTCTCTCTCTTTCTCTCTCTCCCTCTCCCTCTCTCCCTCTCTCCATGTCTCTCTCTCTGTCCCTCTCTTTCTCTCGTTTTAGTCTGCCCCAACCCTAGTTCTGTGGATTATTCTCTCTATTGCTTTGGTCTAACCCAAACCCAGTTCTATGGATGATTCTCTTATCTTCATGCTCTGGTCTACCCCTGGTTTCCCACTCTACTGCCATGCTCCCATCATGGCCTCCTTAAGCTCTCATCCATTGCTGCCCCCCCCCCCCCCCCTCTCTCTCACTCGCTCTCTCTCTCTCTCTCTCTCTCTCTCTCTCTCTCTCTCTCTCTCTCTCTCTCTCCATCACCTCTGAATTCCTCAGTTTAGCTGACCCTCATCTTTTTCCTTCTCCCATTTAACCTCCCTTTCCTCTTACGCTTAAACCTCTTTTCTCTCTCTCTCTCTCTCTCTCTCTCTCTCTCTCTCTCTCTCTCTCTACCTTTCTCTCTCCTCCTCCTCCTCCCTCACCCTCTCCATCCTGTCTTTTCTCTTCTCTCTTTCTAGGCTTCCCTCGTTAGAGCACTTGCAGATTAATAATATATTTAAGGAGATGTACATAAGGTCAGCTGCTGCGTTTTGAATGTGCAGTGCTGGATCAAAGCTAGTCGCTATTGCAAAGCTATTCTCTGCAGCCTAGCTGCTCTCTATAGCCTAGCTGTTCTCTATTATCTAGCTGTTCTCTATTATCTAGCTGGTCTCTATAGCCTAGCTGGTCTCTATAGCCAGCTAGTCTCTATTAGCCTAGCTAGTATCTACAGCCTAGCTGGTCTCAATAGCCTAGCTGGTCTCTATAATCTAGCTGGTCTCTATAATCAAGCTGGTCTCTATAGCCTAGCCGGTCTCAGCCAGTCTCTGTAGCCTAGTTAGTCTCTATATCCTAGCCGGTCACTATAACCTAGCTTGTCTCTATAGCTTAGCTAGTCTTTAGCCAACTGGTCTCTATAGCCTAGCCTGTTTCTATTGTCTCTGTATCTGTGCTGCCTCCATGATGAGCACATTGTCAGCGTCTCTAATTACTATGCTTAGTTTATATTTATTTGTGTGGGTGACGGGTGGTTCTGAGTGTGTGTGTGTGTGTATGATAGAGAGAGCATGGGATGGGAGGACAGGGATGGGTAGGCTGTGCCTCGTATATGTAAACACAAAATATTGCTGAGAGTTTGTAAGACAGTTAAGCTGTCAACCTTCCTCTCATTTGGAATAAAACAGACCCAACTCATTATTCCTTATTCAACTGCCCAGCCTAACCCTAAGTGTGTGTGTGTGTGTGTGTGTGTGTGTGTGTGTGTGTGTGTGTGTGTGTGTGTGTGTGTGTGTGTGTGTGTGTGTGTGTGGAATGTAGTCTGATGCAGTCCCTGTTTCTAGTCTGTTACATGTATAAACTGACATGAAACATGTAAGTCCCCATATCTAGCCTGATACATGTATAATCTGATACATATCAACTATGATACATTTATATATGTCTAGCCTGTCACATGTATCAAGTCTGTGCATGTATTAAGTCTGATACATGTATCAAGTCTATACATTTATCAAGTATATACAAGTATAAAGTCCCTATATCTGGTCTGAAACATGTATCAAGTCTACACTATTATCAAGTATATACATGTGTAAAGTCCCTATATCTAGTCTGAAACATGTATCAAGTCTACACTATTATCAAGTATATGTGTAAAGTCCCTATATCTAGTCTGAAACATGTATCAAGTCTACACTATTATCAAGTATATACATGTGTAAAGTCCCTATATCTAGTCTGAAACATGTATCAAGTCTACACTATTATCAAGTATATACATGTGTAAAGTCCCTATATCTAGTCTGATACATGTATCATGTCTAAAAGGGTTGTTTTCTGCTGCAACAAGCATATTTGCAGTGCAAGTGGTTGAATACGAAATTTGATATAGGCAGACTCCCAGAGCGTCAGAGTAAGACTGAACCCTGAACTCTCCTACACAAGGGTTATTTATACTTGAGAACATATGAACGTTATACAATGGCTATCTACCTTACTGCCATGTCTAATGAGTATCATAGGTACTAATTGTTATTCTATTTATGTTATTATATATCATTATAATGTAAATATACTGAAACATAATACATGATTTATGCGAGTCCTTCTCATTATGTAACTCAAATTAGAAAATTCAGACATTTTTAATAAAAGTACCAGAATATTGTCAATTTCATTGCTTGCCTTGAACCACACATTCACATTAACAAATAAGATAAACCAAACAATCATTACACAATGTGTTGCAATGCAAGTGTGACAATTCTCCATTTATCCAAGATCAAATCAACTTAAAAGGATAACTTTTCCATGATAATTCCTTCTCCGGATCTGTCTCACCTGCAATGGGACCATCATGTTCATAATCAAGCATTTCCCATTTCTCAATCAAATGGTCAAGCTCTACATAAGAGCTCATTGACATAACTGTTGTGGAAATGTAATGCACATCTTTTCCTGACACTTAACCATACATTAAAGACATTGATCCATTCATCCAAGTGGAAGTCCACTCATTTGTAGTTCCCTGAGGGTTTACCAAAGGTTGTTGTGTGTCCTTCGTAATGCATTCAATACCAGCCATGTTAATGACTTACCCATTACTTTATCATAAATTACTACACACAGTAAATTAGGTTGTAGTCTAACCTTTTGGTTTCTTGAAGTACAACAATTTCACTAAATCTTCTAGAAGGCTCAAACTCTCCTGTATCAATCGTTGACTACTCCTTTTTATGTTTAAAATCCTCTTCAACTCAGCCATCACACACCCACGTGATATTGTTGCATAGTATTAGTAGTGTTGCAGCAGTCCTGCAAAAATACAGCCATACACTTGCTACTTTTTATTTCCCTCAGAAAGTTATGTATTTTCCATGGAAAATTCTTAATCATACTAATAATACTTTATCACTTCTTCCTTCTGACTGCAAAACTCCAATCCAAAACATCATCCTCATCTCCTACAAGTTCAGAATAAGCAGGAGGAGATTTGAGAGAAGCTGAAGAAGGATAGCCTGCCACATCAGTAGTGAGAGTTTCAATTGAATTAGTAGCTGCCCACTTCACAGAGCTATACAGCGCGTCAGTGACAGAGGAGGGGACTGCAAGGGCTCGCTGAGGAGTTCTCTGCTTCTCATTGTGTTCTGCACTGTCCTGCAACATAGTGAATGTTTTACATTTATTCCTAGACTTTTTAATTTGTGCTTTTCGAACATTTTCTGGCCACTGTTAATTCAGAGGATGTATTTAATACTTGCATTGAAAATCTCAACTTGGGTTGGACACTGCTTGATTGACAATATATTCACAGACTAAGTTATTTAAACTTTTTCCAAGCGTCCTCTGCATGGAAAAATCGGTCAGATCAATTTTGCCAAATCATTGAGATAGGGTTCTACATAATAGAATCCTATCTTTGTCTGAATCTGGTGTCATCTCATAAACAGATTTAGTTGGAATATGTTTAAATATGGATTTGTTTTTAATAATTTCTTCAAAGCTTACTGGATTGTTTTATAAATAACTTTTACATTTATCAAGTCTATGCATGTATCAAATTCCCTGTATATAGTCTGATAAATGTATCAAGGCTATACATGTATCAGGTCCCTGTATCTCGTCCTATATAACGGTGTGAGGTCAGTGTTTCAAGAGCCTTTGTTTGTTTGCTGAAGATAATATAACTTTCATAATGTGATTTGTGTGATAATGTGATGTATTCTTTGTAAAAGTTATGGGAAGGGTTTTTGAAGGTATATGATTGTTTATTAGGGACAGTATGTTCATGACGCTGTCTTTCAAAGACGCCTGGATTTGTTTGGGGTTCTGGTTGGTCAGAATGCGGTGCCTGCCACCCTCTTGACGATAAAGTCACAAAATGTTGTACAAAAAAAGTCACAAAAAAAAAGTCACAAAAAAAATTGTAATGACCTAAGCCCAATTTTACACGGTGCTGTCGTGGATAAAACACAACGCTTCAAAAAACTAAGGGGTTGAGAAAGCCAAAGTTTGAAAGAAAAATACTTTATTATCACTTGTTACACATAACAACAAAAACTGAGTTGCTTCGCAAATAACTCCTGTTCTGTAATAAGGCTTCATGTTATATTCCCAATTGTGTGGATTTCTCTCACATGCACTGATCAATCACAACACCCTATGCAACGGGACTAGAAATTAGGCCCCTCCCCTGTGTCTCTGACCCCAGTTCCCATTTAACTGAACATGCACTTCCTGGTAGACTATAATGCCAATGATCACTGGCTTGAGGTAGTTGACATGTGTGACAAAAACAATCTTGAGTAAAGTAACAAAGTCCAGTCAAAGAATACAAATGCCTATACTACATATATAAGTTAAAATCAAGATGTAACATGGATAAGCACAATGTAAAACACTTCGACAGTAAATAAAAAATTAAATAAAAATAAAAAGCATACCTTCAACTCACTGATAGCAATACCACCGCATGTGATTGTGGAATAGATTCATGAAGCAGATCATGTTTAACTTTGACTGTAACATTAACTAGTTCACTTTAACAAATAAGTCAGTGTAAGTACAGTGAGAGAAAGAATGCAGGGGGCTCCTCTCGTCTTTGTGGCTGTCATAAAACCCTCCCCATTTATCCTGGTCAGGATGGGGTGAGCCAAATACAGAGAGGTTCACAACTTCAGGGGACAACTTGGAGGGAGCCAAGCAAACAAGGCTCTTCTCAGGGGTGGCAGAAGGTGTCATCTACATACATGTAGATGTCATAAAGCCCTCCTCCTCTTTTCATGTCAGGATGTTGGTGAACCAGAGATTTGCAGTTTTAGGGATCCCCTTGAAGCCGGCTAAATAAACTGAGATAAAGTTTCATCTCAGTTGCAGCAGAAGGTGTGAATAAGTCCCACATGTGGATGTCCCTGAGAATGTAGTCCTTCGTCCACTCTGGGCTTTTTCCACCCTTATTTGGTTTGTGTAGGCGAGATAGTGATTATACTTCCTTTAAACGTACGGTAAAGTTCTCCCATGGTACAAGGAGACTATTTGTTTCACGTTGTCTTTGGCTTTATGCGTCATACGTCCTTTCTATATTGTACAGGCCTCACCCACCGCCCTCCCTTCTGCACAGCACATGCTCCAACTATGTGTGAGTGCACGTTGCCATCTATCGATCGTCTTAGGCTTCATGCACAACCTCTGCCACGCACCCACACGTTCAACCACAACTCTGATGCAACACACGCACCGACACACTAACACACACACACACACACACACTGGCTTGTAAAGCCTGACCATGTTTGAGATTGCCACCACAGTGTGACCGCTAACAGCATTGTACATTTTCAGTTTTATAAATGTTCTTATGTTTAAAAACTGCAGTAGTAAGCTAAAAAACGATTTATTATGGCATGGAGGTGTTACATTTCTAAGGCAGTAACAACTTCCCATCTTGTCAATCTGAAGATGGAATTAGTGCTATAAATAGAACTGTTGCACTACTATAAGTCTATCTGTTGTGACTTTCAGTGAATTCTTTTTAGGTTTATTTGCAGTGAGTTATTATGTATTTTTATGTCATAGTGGGGGGAAGTGGGGGGCTGCAATTGGCGGAGTTACGCCTTGTTTCCTGTTTGGTTACAGAGATGTTCTACAGAAGTAAACGTAATGCCCGCAAGTGGATGAAGCTTCTCAGAAGTGTATTTATCCAGTGGCCAGTCTACACAGTGTTGATTTGAAACCTTTACTTACACTTTTTTTTTTTTTTTTTTTCGCAATTGACCACTGCTAGCCAGATGGCCAGAAAGAGTCTGAAATGATGAAGTCATAACCAAGAGAACAAAAGGCACCAATGTGTTTTTACGAAAACGTTTTTTATTAAGACAAACTACTTTTATATAAATATTATTATTTGAATATATTCAACAGTTGCTGATAGCAATAGTTTCTATAGTTATAGTTATATATATATTCTATAGTTATATGTGGAAGCATAGCATAGCTTCTCAATAAATAAAATATTTATATGTATCAGTGTCACAAAAGGATAAAATAATTGTACTTTATGGGAGTTTTGGCATTATTGATCTAACAGAGGACAAAATGATCATACAAATATGATCATTTTATACATCTGGCAATGCCGTTGCGGGCCAAGTTTGTGTTTGCCAATTATACGTTTGCAGATTGCCGTCCACAGCAACATGATGGGTCAAAACTATTATGAGGTTAACATATGAACTTTAAATCTGATTTGTGAGAATGCATACAGGAAGACTGTGGACATTGGTAGTGACATTGAACTTGGACTTTGTGAATTAGCTTTTATCTAGCTTCAACTGTATAGATTGCTTCAACAGGGTCACCATGATGCTGACCCTGCTCTTTCTAGAGATAATGCATCACCCCCTCCTCTCTCTCTATCTCTCTTGCTTTCTATCTCTGGTGTTAAATCATTTAATTGTCTAAAAACTGTTAGTGTAGAGGGTGTATATTTTGTGGCATTTCAAAGCGCCCATTCAAAAAACAACATTCAAGTTAACAGATACAACTCTCTCACAGTGTGCACCACTGTGCAATGTGCTTGTGTAAAGCATCTGTAACCGTGTGTCCATCTGTATAACTCAGTTTCTCTCTCAACCATTTCACTCTCCTGCATTCATTAAGAATAGTAGCATAGTTTTACTGCTGCTTACTGCTGCCTTGATGTAAACCAATAGCCTACAGGCCTGCGTCTTGATGCATTCATATGTGGGAATGTGTTAACACTCAAAGCACAATCTGTTGGCTGAACACAGAACTCTTTATTGCTCTTATGATCAGACTCACAGGACATTGGACAATCTTCAGCCAACAAAACAAAGAGGGCAAATAACGAGTGTACTTTTTGGTTTATTAACCCCATTTTTTTACAAAACAAAGGCCCTTCTGGTCAATCCTAGAGAATCTCCCGAGTTAATTATGATTCATAATGAATGATATTACCGAGCGGCCTTGTGCGTCACCACAGTAAATGGCCGTGTCAGCTGGTGTTCGGAGCATCACTAACCCCGACGGTCAGCTCCACTGACGTGATGGCCTTAAACTGTCCGCATGACGGATGACAGTTTGGATCCATCCACGGACGCCACGGCTGGGGAGTTTGTCACCTCCAGTCAGTCATCCAGCAGACGCTTTTATTCAAACTGACTCACAGCGTAGTGAATACACAGACGTTCTCGTAAAGGAGCAGGTAGGGGTTGGACAGTGAATACAGAGACAGTTCATTAAGGACAAGGTAGGGGTTAGACAGTGAATCCAGAGACAGGTCATTAAGGAGCAGGTAGGGGTTAGACAGATACAGGTAGGCTGTGTGGGCCGGAACACATACCGAGCCTTCTACCTCCTACTGGCTTGGTGACATGCAGGACTTTGAGCGACAGTCTATTTTAGAGGCATTATGAATGTGCCGACTGGTAGATAACTTTTGGGCTTAGCACACAATAAAGTTGAAATCAAATGGAATTGATTCATCCCACTAGAGGTACAGGAGGTGGAAACACTGGCTTCACTTGACTAACACCATTTCTACACACAACTTTCTGAACACATAAAGCAGTTTGCTCAATTAAATAAGTGTGTGTTTGTGTGAGTGTGTGTGTACGTGCGTGTGTATGTGCGTGTGTGCGTGCAGATGAAGGGAAGGAGAAAACAGGAAAAGCAATAAAAACCGAGTGGATACAACTGGGAGCATGGAGTAGATATGAGACCATTATTAATAGTATTGGCATTGCCCTTGGAATGAGATCAGATATTACACCGTGACAGTGGATCACCCCTGTGAACAGTACAGTCCATGTAGCGCAGCGACATCTAGTGGCGCCATCACAGCACTGACTGCTGTCAAAGTCAGCCTGTGCACATTCATCAGATAATAAGAAATCACTTACTAATCACTGATGGACAGTCAATACGAATATGTAATAACCTATTTATACTGCATACAGTACAGTGTGTGTGTGTGTGTTTGTGTATGTGTGTGTGTGTATACAGTTGTCCCTACTCTGATATTGGGGCATTAGTGGCGTAGTCAGATTCTGGTCTGTGTTTAAAACCTTCTTTGTGGCCCAAGAAAGGGACGATCATTCTCCATATGCTAATCACCTCATCCTCAAACGCAAAATCAGTTCCCATGAGGCTTAATGACTGCTTCACAAAACCCTGAGAATGATAGAAGTAGTGTTGTTAAAACCACACAAACTTAACAGGTGTAACTGCGTGACAGACTGCTTACCAAGAACACACATACGCATACTTATTTTGTCCGGTATTGTTGCCTGTGTCTCTTGCCTTTTGTATCTCCATGTTCTTCTTCAGAGGTGATGTCAGTTGCCTAGCAACCCGGCAATCGGGGCTCCGATTGTTGCCATGGCAACATGGCAAGGGGTGTCATCACGGAGAGAATAGAGATGAAAGGAGAGAGAGAGAGAGAGAGAGAGAGAGAGAGAGAGAGAGAGAGAGAGAGAGAGAGAGAGAGAGAGAGAGAGAGAGAGAGAGAGAGAGAGAGAGAGTGGAAGTAGAGAGGGATAGAGAGAAAGATAGGGCCATGTATAGAGTAAGAGAGAGACAGAGAGAGAGAGATGGACAGAGAATGAGAGGGAGAGACAGAGTGAGGGGGAGAGAGTGAGTACGAGGAGGCACAGTAATAGAGAGAGAGAGTGAGGGGGAAAAAGGAGAGAGAGAGCACGAGGGGGAGAGAGTAAAAAGATACATTAGAGAGAGAGAGAGAGAGAGAGCGAGAGAACGAGGGGGAGAGAGAGGAAGTAATAGACAGAGAGAGAGAGAGAGAGCGAGGCCATTGAAGGGTGCATGTGAAGCGAAGCCCACACTGTGTAGGTGGGAGGGTGACCTCTGTGTGGGCGGTGACAGTGAGATTCCTCATGAATGCAGAGAGAGACAGAGTGAGACAGACAGAGAGAGACAGAGAGAGAGAGAGAGAGGCTGAAACAGTCGTTCCTCCTTACGTCGCTGGATCCACCGTTACATCACATTATGACAGAGAAACACAGACGGTTCTGTAGATGGAGTTGTCACGACGACGACGTGTGGGGGATCTCACGGAGATCTATGCAGTACCAGAGACAAGCTTCAGTGTGCGCGCGCGCGCGTGTGTGTGTGTGTGTGTGTGTGTGTGTGTGTGTGTGTGTGTGTGTGTGTGTGTGTGTGTGTGTGTGTGTGTGTGTGTGTGTGTGTGTGTGTGTGTAACTTCTGGTTTCTGATGGTCCACAGGTGTCCGGAGTCCCATACATCATGCGTTCCAGCGACCCATTTCACAGCAGGGTTCAAGCTAGTTTAACGGCTCATTCACACTGGAGCAGGCGTTGCGGCGAAAACGCCAGTTCAACCCTTCATCTGAATGGGGGTAGTGCGTTTAAGTTGTGGCAGCGGTGGTGACGGCGGCGGCGGAGGCTGTTTCCGTTGAAACAGAATCAACATTCTGAGACGTTGAAACAGAATCAACATTCTGAGAAACGCAACCCCACGTCGTCCCGCTGCAGCGGCCAATCACATGAGCTCCCATCAGACCGGAAGAAGGCCACAGGAAGAATAATGTTGTTCACCATGCAGCGTTAGCATTGTAGAGAGACTGATGGCCGCCGTGTTGTCCTCTCCAGAGATGTACCTCCCTGCCATGAAGGAGTGGTTTAAGGTCACAACATGATGTCACACAAACGGGCCATGGAGTGTCACTCCCACGTTACATAGCAGTTTGATCCAGGGGAATGAGCCCTAAGGGGGTTCAAACAGTTGGTCCAAGCTGGTTAAAGCTTGTTCAAGTTGATTCAAACAAGTCAACATGGCTCCAAACTGGTTCAAGCTGGTTTAGGCTGGTTCAAGTTGGTTGTAGCAGGTTCACACGGGTGCAAGGACGTTTAAGTTGGTCATCCTAGGTCAAGTAGGTCCATATGAGTCCAAGCTGGTTTAAACTGGTTCAAGTTGGTTCATGCAGGTAAAAACGGGTCCAAGCTGGTTCAAGCTGATTCAAGCTGGTTTGAAACGTATTTATTTATTAATCTTGCTTTATATTTGATTGAAATATAACAATGAATATTTCAATAAGGAACCCATATTGTGTTTCCTTTACATTAGATAAACATTATTTACAACATTTGACTTTTTTTACTTTACCGAAACTGCAGAGACTTGGATCCATCTACAGCATCCCAGAACCAAATATCATTGTTTTTTTTACATTCCAGGCACGCAAGAATGTGGGACCGTTCTGTTTCCCTGCCAAAATATGCAGTGGAGTGATTCAGCGAATCTCCTGCTCTGTTATTAGTTAGGAGAGCCACGTGACAAGGCACCAACACAAACCATCACTCAACATGCATTCATATAGATGATATATTATTCAGTAGCTCCATTCACTGCTTCATTAGGTCCAGGCGAAAAAAAGGAAAATCTTAAACAAACTGGTTGAAATGGTTTCTTGAAACAAACAACACATCTCAGATTACATTGCAAAGTTATTCTCTAGTGACTTCCTGTAAATAAGATAAGTTGTGTAGTTGCACATATTGTTGTTATTTGTTGTTTTAACAGCTAGAGACTGAAACACTCAATCTGTGTTTTGGGAGTGACAGTTACGCTTTGGGATTCACTGTCTACTAGAATCCATTAATCTGTAGCCTATCTCCCCCCCTCTTTGGAAACATCCTCGTAGATAAACTTCCACTTGTGTTCTGGGAATTGTAGTTCTATTTTTACATCTCTATCTCTATGCTGTTCTGCTCATCGTACCGGTGTGACATCATCGCATCCAAATGCATGTATTCAGAATTTGCCTTGTATGGCCATCGTTTCCATGGCTAGTGTAGAGCAGGTGTAAGAGCAGTTGTTTAGGAGGGAGGTGCATGTTGTACGTGTGCTGGGGCATATTCGCTCGGTATCCTGTGGGTGTATTGAAAAGTGAGCATAGCAGAGGCAGTCATCAACACGCCTGTAGATTTAAAACATACAGGTCTCTCTCTCTCTGGTTCTCTTTCTGTTTTCTCTTTCTCTCTCTTGTTCTCCCTCTCTCTCCCTCTTTTGCCCTCCCTCCCTCACCCGCCGTGACAAACCTTCTCTATGAGTCACGGAAGCCTCCCTCTCTCTCTCCCACCCTCTCTCTCTCTCTCTCTCTCTCTCTCTCTCTTGTCCACTCTCTCTCTCTGCTCTGAAAAACCATTCCCTTTGACACAAAGATAATATACAAAACCTACTCTGGCGACGAGAAAACTCGTCCAATTCTCTCAATATCTGCTACGACATCCCCTCCCGCTCTCTTGGACCGCTCTCTCTCTCTCTCTCTCTCCCTCTCCTCCCCCACCCCCCTCTACCTCCCCCTCCCTCCCCTGCCTCCCACATCTCTCTCTCTCTCTCTCTCTCTCTCTCTCTCTCTCTCTCTCTCTCTCTCTCTCTTCTCTCTCTCCTCTCGCTCTCTCTCTCCTCCTGTACTGCGGGTGTCTGGGAGCCGGGGTTTTTGTCCTCCGTCTCTTGGCTAATGAAGGGCCGCAGTAGCATCCCTTCCCTCTGTCCGTGTGTGGTAGGTGGCTTTACCTGTATGTGCTCTGCTGTCTGCTGCTGTCCGCCGCGTGCTGTGTTGACATGATGAGTGAGTCTGCTCGGGAGGCTCTGGGTGGTGGTGGGGATGTCTGTGTGTGTGTGTGTATGTACCGTGTGTGCGTGTGTCGGTGTCTGTCTGTCTGTCTGTCTGTCTGTCTGTCTGTCTGTCTGTCTGTCTGTCTGTCTGACTGTCTGTCCGAGTGTGTATGAAACAAACGCGGTTGTTCCATATTTCTGTGTGCGTGTCTGTGTGTGTGTATGCATGTTGGGAACACGGTGTCTGAGATGGAGATGTGGCTGTTTGCGTGTGGGTTGTATGTTCATGGTTATTCATTTGGAGGTGTGGAGGGGGGTGGGGGGGGGGGCCGGGCACATGTGGGACGTGTGTGTGTGTGTGTGTGTGTGTGTGTGTGTGTGTGTGTGTGTGTGCGTTGTTGCGCTCATCATGTGTTCCGCTCATGTGTTCTGCGTGTTTGTATGTGCACAGAGAACTCGCGTCGGACTTGTTGATTTTTTAATTATTTAGCTCAGCTTCAAGTATGCATTCTTGTTTTGGTCTTGGATTCTATGGGTTTGCTCAACAGGATGTATGCCTGCATGAATTGCGTACATAAATGTGCGTAATGTATTTAATTTTTATTGAATTCATTTATTCTTTCTTACCCAAAAAGATTGTAGGGAGGGATTTATGACTTTCAAAGAATGCATTTTAGATGACGTTCTCAGTTTGAATGAAATGAGTTTGAACTTAGACTAAACTAGAACTGACTTTTAGTGTATCAACAGTTTATATATATATATATATATATATATATAATTTATATATGTATCTTGTTTTTATCTATGTTAAAGGGTGGCATTTGTGTGTCCATTTCCACGTATACGTACCTTCTGTGTATGTGTGTGTGTGTGTGTGTGTGTATGTGTGTTTGTGTGTGTGCACAGACACTACATCTCTCTCACATACGTCTCTTATGTCTACACCGGTATGTGTTCATATCTCCAAATCCATGCAAGTGCATGTGTGTGAGCAGGGTGAACAACAGCCAGATACCATTGCCGGATGTGTCCTCATTAGTTGTGAGGATGTGTAGATATGAGGACGTGCTTTTGTGAGGATGTGTAGATGTGAGGACGTGTGATTATGAGGACTGATGGTTGTGAGGTCCTGTGTTTGTGAGGGCGTGTGGTTGTGGAGATCTTTACTTGTGAGGATGTGTGGTTGTGAGGCGTGTTTGTGAGGACTTCTAGTTGTGAGGATGTGTGTTTGTAAGGACGTATGTTTGTGAGGACCTGTTGTTGTGAGGGTGTTTAGTTATAGTGATGACAATGTGTTTGTGAGGACGTGTTGTGATGATGACGTGTTTGTGAGGACGTGTGTTTGTGAGGACGTGTGTTTGCGAGGACGTGTTGTGATGACGCCGTGTTTGTGATGACGCTGTGTTTGTGAGGACGTGTTATGATGACGATGTGTTTGTGAGGACGTGTGTTTGCGAGGATGTGTTGTGATGACGCCGTGTTTGTGATGACGCTGTGTTTGTGAGGACGTGTTATGATGACGATGTGTTTGTGAGGATGTGTGTTTGTGAGGACGTGTTGTGATGACGTGTTTGTGAGGAGGTGTGTTTGTGAGGATGTGTTGTGAGGGTGTTTTGTTGTGATGACGACGTGTTTGTGAGGGCGTGTGTTTGTGAGGACGTGTTGTTGTGAGGGTGTTTAGTTGTGATGACGTGTAGATATGAGGACGTGTGGTTGTGAAGATCTTTAGTTTTGAGGATGAGTTGTTGTGAGGACGTGTGTTTGTGAGGATGTGTTGTTGTGAGAGTGTTTAGTTGTGATGACATATGAGGACGTGTTGTTGTGAGGATGTGTGTTTGTGAGGATGTGTTTTTGTGATGACCTGCAGTTGTGAGGATGTGTTGTTGTGATGTGTTTGTGAGAGCGTGTAGATGCAATGACGTGTAATGGTGATGACATGTGGTTGTGAGGATGTGAGCTTTTTCTGGGTTGCCTGGGCATCATCACCAACCTGCCATGACTCAAGACCCCAGAACACCCCTCTGCAGCTACAATAAACCTATAATAAAGGTTTAATTTAATTTAAATAAGCCTGTGTGTGTGTGTGTGTGTGTGTGTGTGTGTGTGTGTGTGTGTGTGTGTGTGTGTGTGTGTGTGTGTGTGTGTGTGTCCTTATGTGTGTGATATAATTTTTATAGAAATCGTTAACTTTAAATGGTGACTTTTAAATTGGTCCAATTCTTTTTAGCATACATCTGTAAAGGAATTGGCCACTCCAGGGACCCATAGTAAGGTAACATTTCTGCATGGTTAGCAGTGGAGCTAACAGGCTGAAGAAAACCTTTGCAAAGGAATTAAGCGATTAAGGTATTCACAATGAAACCCAAATGCATTGCTGACCTATGACCTTTGAGAGTGATGTCTGTGCTGGGAAGAGAAATGTCCCAGAATATAGAGACACTTATTGTGAAATGGTCATTGATTCAATGGTAGGGAGCTGAGTGGTTTCTCTCTCTCTCTCTCTCTCTCTCTCTCTCTCTCTCTCTCTCTACTGCTTTCTAAACTCATGCTCACTTTTCCTTCCTATAGTGTGTTTATTGATCACATGACCTCTTGTATTAGCCTATTAAAATTAGGCTTGTGTTACTTTAAAGGTATGTAACTGTGGTATGTAACATGTGAAATGATTCACCATGTAGATCCTACCCCAGTTTAATTAAACAAAGCATTCAAAAGAAGGGCTCTTCAAATCAGTCATACTAGGTTATAACTCATGTTTAACTCATTGTTTTTTAGCCGTTCTTCCAAGATACCTCTGCTAAGAAAAATAAAAATATGTGTAAGAATAATGTTGTTTTTCACTGATTTAAACGTTTCCAATGACACACATTAGATTTAAAAATAATCTTTATTATTGTCATTGCACAACAGAATTAGTTCTCTGCATTCAACCTATCACTAGCTACAGCACCAGGAGCAGTGGGCAGCCGTTACTATGACGCCCGGGGACTAACTCCAGGACACGTATGTCTTTAAGGTGTTTAGGGTGTAGGAGGAAACCCAAGTGACCATGTAGATAACTCCACACAGAGAGGTCCTGCTCGTCAACTGTGCACTTGTTTCACCCACAAATTACATTGATTTGATTTCTCAAAATAATGCTCGATCTGTAGTCACCGTCACTATAATACAAACCTAATACTGTTAGAATGACTAAACTACTTCTTTATACTACTGCAGAATAGGTGTGAGCCGTTTATAATCTATAAATTAAGAGATTTGAGTATGAACACAAAACAAACCACGAGCAACACTGAGCAAGGGGAGATGTGAGATAAAGGAGAATGAATCAATCAAACGAATGGTAGGTTGGGTGTAATATACAGTTGAACAGAAGGGATGAGTAAAGCCATTTCATCAGATGGACGCGGTTCCTTTCTCACTTCAGTATGTGTGAAGATCCATCCAAAATGTCCTAATAACATGTAAATATGATTTTTAGATATGGAGCTAAAACCGACTCCTAGCGCAACAAGCAAATGCCATGACAACTGTACTCATGCCGGATTGGCTGTGTAATATTGAGCCTCGCTGTTGGTATGGCAACTACCAAGACCACTTTGTAACTTGAAAAGTGCCCTATAAATATACTGCATTATAAGTGTATTGGTTGTTGGTACTACTTTTAGTTGTGGTATTACTATTGGTATTAACCATAGTATTAGTGTTATATTTGTATTAGTATTAGTGTTCTTTTGTGTGACACTTTTATAATCAACTTACAATTCAACACTTTGGAAATATTACAGAGGTTTGAAGCAACCAGTTTGGTGCAACCAGTCACTATATTACATAAAGTTTACCTGTTGTTATTCTTGTAGTTGTGGTTGTTGTTGACTGCATAATAAGCTAATGTTTATCTGTGAAGACAACAGTCAGACCGAATGTGTACGATATAAATCATTACAGACAAACAAAAAACAATCAATATCAGTAGGTTTATTACAGACTAGGAACAATGGAGCTAATGAACGTCTTAATTTAATGCTGCTTGATTTGTTTCTGTATCTAGAAAGTAGTCGTTTAAGTTACAGAGGCAACTCCTTTAGATGGAGCTGTAGGTGTTTAGGAGATGATTCCTATAGAAACATGTTGATATTATATGCTTAATAGGTAAAAATGTCTGTTTTGGCAGGAGACACATTGGGTTCCATAGCAGCAAGTGTGAGGGGTGACCATTGTGACAACCCATGTCATACTCGCTGGAGCAGAGTTTGCAGCCAATAGAAAACTACCACTCTAGAAAAGCGTTTTTAGCCGGAAGCAGCAGACTTCCAGTATTTTACTGTTTTCAACAGAAAGAAGGGATTTTGGGGTTTACCTACCCTTTATAAAGGCTAGGGGGGGATATTGTGTTGGTTTTTGTGGTTCTCTCTGGCCACACCATTGTATGACTGACCCTTGATTTGTAAGGTAAAGATAGAGTTGAAATATTGTATCCAACAAAGTATTCCAAGTATATTACAACTGAACAAATTCTACAAATTTAGTACATTACACAGTAGGTCAATCTATGTCATGATGAGTACACAGTATATCTACTGTGTATAAAATATAGTTCTTAAGATATAGTTCAGTACACATAGCAACAGTATTTCATATGTACAGTATTTACAGTACTGTACTATTGCCCTACCGTGCACACCGAGTACAGTGTGAACAATAATTTATGCTATTGATGTCTTCATGTAGCTACTAGGACATGAATTTGAATTCTAGATAAACAATACAACACTGTATCTCTACGATGAGTACATATCATGATAATTCTATAAATATGTTATACTACATAGTACAGTACACCTGAAAGATAACTCGAGTATGTTATACTACACAGTATTACAGTGCAGTACATCTGAAACCTAACTCTAGAGGTTTATGTTATACTACACAGTATTACAGTTTAGTCCATCTGGAACCTAACTCTAGAGGTTTATATTATACTACACAGTATTACAGTGTAGCACATCTGAAACCTAACTCTAGACATGTGTGGTGTACTACACAGTGTTACCGTGTAGTAGCCCTGAAACATAACTGTAGATACGGCTCTGGAGTGCAGGTGTAATCAAGGTGTAGTGGATATCTCTCCCTCCTCCTCCACTGGGACCAGAGAGTATCTTACTCAGCTAAAGCTGCAGGTATTTCCCCTTCCTCCTACGAGGCTCGCTAGATTAACCAGCGCTACCCTCTCTCTCTCTATCGCTCCCTTTCTCTCTCTATCGATCTCTCTCTCACTCTCTCTCTCTTTGGCTCCCTCCCGATCCCTCTCTCTGTCTCTCTCTCTCTCTTTGGCTCCCTCCTTCTCTCACTTCCTCTCTCTCTCTCTCGCTCTCTCTCTTTCTCTCTCTCTCTCTCTCTCTCTCTCTCTCTCTCTGCTCTGTAGTTTAGGCTTGCAGCATTTATTTTTACCATTCTGGTTTTTACCGTTCTGGAGTTGTAGCCGAGGACCACGATTCAGTCCAAGGTGTGTTCAACTCCAGGCCGAAGGTCCCAGATTAGATCTCCCAGTGTGTCTCCCCCTAAGAAGCTACAGTATAGGCATCCTTGAGCAGGATGACCCCTGGCCGCTATACCTTCCCCTAAATGTCAGCATCAGCATCTGGATTCACATTCAAGTGGCATTGGACCGAAGAGTGTGCTGTATAGTGACTCAACCAAGACAAACAGCAGGGGCTCCTATAGAAATGCTATTGGTGGTGATAAGGGATCAGGGTGCCCTGCTGATTGAGTGGAATGTTTCTGGGGGTCCCCCCCCCATCCCCCCCCCACCCTTGCAGATGTTGTCATGGTAACACACTGGTTCTTTTTTTTGAGGGGGGGGGGGGGGTTCTCTCCCTGTGCTGCTGCAGTAGAAATGTGAACTTCTGTGTGTGTGTGTGTGTGTGTGTGTGTGTGTGTGTGTGTGTGTGTGTGTGTGTGTGTGCTCTTTGTATTCACTATGGGAACTCTCTCTCTTCTCTTCTGTGAGGTGAAATAAAAGCTGTTTGTATGCTGCGTATGACTGCAGTTTTCAACTAAATGACCTGGAACTTAGTCCTTTAATCCCATGAACTATGTTTCAGGGGACTAAAAGGTTCCTTCAGCCAAGTGTTTTCTGTGTTTCCAACACGGTGCAAAGATCTGTGAAGGTTCGGCAAATAGAGGTCCATTTACATCAGGCACATGAAGAATAAAGGGCTTGGAAAAGCGGGAAATTCCTAGAGAAAACTTTGATGATGCAAATATCACAGCGTTGTTTCCATTCAAAATAATGTAATGTAACAGATTAGACTTGAAAACATGAAATATGCTGCTGTGATGTCTAGCATGAGATATATCTGTTTCTCTGTGGTAGAGAAAAACCCAACTTGAAGTACAGATGTCCATATGTTCACATGGGAGGCTGAATGGCCTTCAACTCACATCAAAGGTTTGGCATTTCTACTCCGGTTGGTCCAGGTAAAAAAGGTTATAGCTCTGAGGCTAATGAGTGTTATGTGGTCCATCATTAATAATCACTTATTTTTAGCCTCAAAACCTTTTTGCCGTATCCCCTTTGTTTGCATAATACGATTTTACACGTAGCCACCGGGTATTGTACAACTGGGTACTTTTCATGTACCACTAGATACAATAGTTGTTGTTATAAACAACCACAAACACACATACACACACAAATACACACACACACTCATCAAACATTTTTTTGCTGCAAAATGCTATGCTAGTATATATAGTTAAACACTAGCTTTTCTAGCTAGCCACTCCTTGACCTTCTACCAGACAACACTGTACATCTCCACTTGGACGTTTGCTAAAATAGTATATTCTTTAAATGATCATGATTCCAGCCATTTATCCGAGGATACTTAGAACTTCAACATAGTATTGATGTATAATTGAGAATTGGGATTTATGCAAGTGATATTCAGGCCCTAAGGCCAGCTTTCAGCAGACAGTGATTCATCAGTGGTCATTTGAAAACGCTATTTCTGGCTCCAATCCCAAGCAGTAGATAAACAGCTGGATGTATAATTCGGGGAAGATATGGGCAGTTCAGAGAGAGAGACAGTGACAGAATGTGGCTGGCAAGTGTCTGGCCTACAACACTAGTGTGAATGTGTTTATCAACTGGTGCTGCAACCACTGAAATACACACACACACACACACACACACACACACACACACACACACACACACACACACACACACACACACACAGTCCATCGTTGGACTTTAAACAATCTATTTCCTGTGTGCATTTGTATGTCTATGTGTGTGTGTGTGTGTGTGTGTGTGTGTGTGTGTGTGTGTGTGTGTGTGTGTGTGTGTGTGTGTGTGTGTGTGTGTGTGGGGCTTCCAAGTGGTTCTGGCGGATCGATCAGAGCGCTGACGTCACCCAAGTGCGCTGTGCCCGACTCCGCAGTCGGTCCTGAGATGAATGCACAATATTTAAATAGCGACCACCTGGTGCTCTCTCGCCCCCCGGTGGCGCATTCTGTCATCACACGCCGAGAGAATCGATTCAAAATGAGGTACCGATGATGAATATGGTGGAAGTTATGTCATCATGCCCAGTTAGGACTCAAAAGGCTGTGTCTGTAAGCAATGACGAGCTATTTATTCATGTATCATGTTTTGCTATATCTATAAATCTATAGGCTATATTATATTTGTATAGGCCAACCCAAATACAGAATTACTGTGTGTGTGTGTGTGTGTGTGTGTGTGTGTGTGTTTGTGTGTGTGTGTGTGTGTGTGTGTGTGTGTGTGTGTGTGTGTGTGTGTGTGTGTGTGTGTGTGTGTGTGTGTGTGTGTGTGTGTGTGTGCGCGCGCGCCTCAATTGATTAAGCGAAAATATGGCTGGATGATGGTTAAGATTTGGTATTATATTTCATATTTCCTGATATGTTGGAGTCGGTCAATATTGAAGGAGACTGCTATGATGACTCTTCAGCACCATGGACAGGTCCTCCATGTACTCGCTACTAGTCCGAGAGGGGACGCTGTTCCTCAATACAATGCTTCACTGTAAGTCATGTTGTGGTCGTGCAACAACTAGACATCCATTTACAATCAAATATAATATTTTTTGTTTTAGTTAGTTAGCTAATCTATTATTCATTTTATTCCACGCCATTTAAAAAGAAATATGTTTTTTGAACACGTCGTACATGGACTTAATTGATTGGCTTCCGATCATTCCAGCTGCGCATATGTTACACACTTTACGGTCAATCAAATCAAGCGAAAGAGAGGGAGTGAGGAAGAAGAGAAGAGAGGAATGGGGGGAAGAGAGGGAGAGGGAGAGAGAAAGACACAGAGACCCGGGCATTTCACAAGTAGTGATTGTGTGTCGGCTTACTTTCACGCCGCTTCACCATGAGACCATAGACCTCATTCACCATGTGCCATCAGACCGGTTTAAACTTTAAAGACATCAGTGAGCTGAAGAAGTTTTGCGAAAATTCGCTAGTTACGCTCAAGAAGCGCCAACGGCTTTCTCCGTTGAGAAGCGGCTCACGAGCCCTCTGGTTTCCCGCTTCTTCCGTCCTGGCTGTGGTAGCGCGCGGGTGAGAGCTCTTGTGCTCCATGGTCTGAGCAGGGCTAATGTCGTCGCTACCTCTGAGGAATTTAAAGTGTCTTTCGCCCGTGATGTGCCAGTGTAAGGTCATCTGCAGCAACCGAACCCTCTCGCTCATGTTCGGGTGCAAGGTAAGCGTTACACGACAGTTTTTTTTCTCAACGGCAGTGGTGGAGGTTAGGTTTATTCGTGTGTGTGTGTGTGTGTGTGTGTGTGTGTGTGTGTGTGTGTGTGTGTGTGTGTGTGTGTGTGTGTGTGTGTGTGTGTGTGTGTGTGTGTGTGGAAAAACGGTAGTTTGTAAAAGAAAACAGTGTACATGAGTCGCAGTGAAGCAAAGGCCTATGAAAGAAAGCAGTGTGTTAACCAGATTTGTAAGCTATTCGGGTGTTTTTGTTGGTTCCGGTGGTTCCGGGCGATCACCGGCTTCCCCTTCAGTTATAATCGGTACCGTGGTCAGTGATCACCGTCTACTAACTAGACTACTTACAGATTTTTGCGTATGCATTCATCCTCTCACCGCATGCTACACTGCCATCCCCGTTCCCCACTCGTTGTGAATGCTGATATAGACATGACCCATTTCCAAAGGCCATAACTACTACAACCGTCAGCTCATTGAGACGTACACATGCATGAGGCAAGAGGTACATTTTCAGCCATTTGTGCTGCACCGCGTCACAAGTTTCACGCTCGTCTTATCTAATCGCATTGAAGTAATCTGATCTGAGTCATTGGCGTTATGCTTTGCATCTCAGCAAACTGAATTGCATTATTTTGTGACCTTGGGGAATACAGTTTGTTGCTTGTTACTCCAATATCCATCCATCACCTCTTTCCCCTATGCCTGCTGCCTCTGCCTCTGTCTATGTTGCAAGAGACCAGGGGTGGATGCCGTTTTTAAACGTGGGATAGTCCTTGTAAATTATTAGACATTTGCCAATGTAGGGTTAGGGTTAGGGTTTCAGCTGTTTTCTCTGCACACATTATTTAACCAATGCATCAGATATTCTGTTATATTCCAAATTTATCTTATCGAGGCTTATGAATCATCTTTGAGACAAGAAGAGGTTCTGGATTTTTAGTAAATCAACCAAACCTTGATCACTACTGCTCTGAATTCTCCATAATACAGCCCACTCCCCACACCCAGCCATCCTTATGGATTAACACTCGATAGGCCTACATCCCCCTGTAAAATGATTAGATAAGTATCATTTATCATCTGAGTGGTATTGTATATGAAATATAACATCTTAATCGACTTAGGGCATCACCCTAGTCCTAGTCCTAACAATCGAAATGTATTATGGTTAGAAGATATGCTCTTAAAATTATTAAAATATCAGATTATAAAAATCTGATCGATAGCATACCTTAAATAATAATAATAATAATAATAATAGTATTGTTCAATGTAATGGTCCTTAGACCTCAGTTGTACTGTACTGTTTATAAGTTGTAGTTTAGTAATTATTTGGATGAATATGAATATTGTGATGTATAATTAATAATATAGTGTAAAATACACATGATCATCGTTATCATACATGTGATATGTGTGTATGTACACATATCACATGTGTATGCGTATATGTTTGGGCAGCCCTTATTATTTATTTGCATTTTCTTTAGGCTTGACGAAAATCCTTTCGTCCACCCTAACCACCCTAACCCTAACCCCTAACCTTTCAATTCTTTCCTGTACAAACCTGAGGAGTATAGAGGTGTTTGTTGAAGTCTTATCAACTCATAAGTTCCTACTTTCCCTCATTCCGACAACATAATCATGTACCATGTGCATTTCACCACTATTCTGGTGATTCCCATCCCCTTCATATAAGGCTCAGCGTATTTATAGATGTTCTATTTACTTCGGAAAAAAATAAGAGATATGGACATCAAGCCTCCTCTACTCATATAGATTGGAAAATCTATAAATGCAGTATTGTTATTGACTATAAGACTCTTTACACTGAGGGGTGGTAGTTGTGAAACAGACAACAGGCAGACAGCATAAACAGACAGAGATGGATGGGGGGAATGGGGAGGCTAAGATAAGGCACTAGAGAATAGTTCCTGAGCCTGGGAGCTACCCTGGAGAAGGCTCTAACTTTGGGTCGGAGAGATGGCCATCTGAGGTGGATCTGAGGGGTCCACCTCAGATCCACCTCAGGGGGTTAAGGTCAATGAGATATGGGGGAGCAAGTTAGTGAAGGGCTTTGTAGATGAGGAGGACCAGGATGTAGACATTCATTAGGTGGGAGACAGGAAGCCAATGGAGGTCCTTTAGGACAGGTGGGTGATGTTGTGGTGACAGGATTTGGTGTGAGTTAGGAGTCGGGCGGATGCACTCTTGACCAGTGAGAGTTTCTTGATGGAACTTGATGCAGTAGAGGGGTGAGTTGCAATCGTCAAGACAGGGGGAGTTTAATGCATGGATCAGTGTCTCAGCACCAGTGTGTGCAAGGGACGTCCTGGTCTTCGCAATATTGAGGAGATGGTAAAATTAGGTTTTGACAACTTGGTGGATATGAAGTTTGAGGTAGACGGCGGGATCAAGGATCACTGGGAGGAAGGGGAGACAGTAGTACCATGGAGAGTGTAGGGTTGTTTATTCTGCTGAGGGGGGGACTTGGAGCCAATGATGAGGGTTCAGTTTTGTCACTGTTGAGTTTAAGGGTTTTTTGTTGTGTCCAGTCTTTTATTGCAAACAGGCTTGGTCAATGTGAGAGAGGGGTTGCTTGTAGGGGGATTTGGTGCTGAGGTAAATCTGAGTGTCATCGGAATAGCAGTGGAAGCCAGTTGGAATGGTGGTGTCTGTTTGAGAGGAGGATGTAAATGATGAAGAGGAGTGGGCCAAGTACAGAGCCTTGGGGATCGCCATGTGTGACTGGATGAGACAGAGGAGTGGTAATGAATAGAGATGAAGCATGATCTGTTAAAGCGGTGGGACCGGATTCAGTGTGTAGTGCCTTCAATACAGAGGCCTTCAAGTCTAGTGAGCTAGATGTTGGCTCACAGCGTCGAAGGCTGCACTCAGGTCGAGGATGATGAGGATGTTAAGGGCATCAGTGTCAGCAGATTTGTTGAGGTCATTGAGTACTTTGAGGAGTGCAGTTCCTGTGCTGTGTGAGTGGGAAAAATCTTGACTGGAGGAGTTCAAGTAGGTTATATGAGTGAAAGTGGGTTTGGAGTGTGGTGTCAAGGCGTTCAAGGGTTTTAGAGAGGAAGGGGAGATTGACCAATAGGGGTTCAGGCAGGAAGGATCAAGGCCAGTTTTTTTGGGGTTTGGGGTGACGGCGGCAGTTTCAAAGGTGGAGGGAACACTCCATGGGACGCTAAGGAGTTGAAAAGGTTAGTGAGGTAGGGGCATAGGACAGGGAGGCAAGACTTCAGCCAGGGCCCACCAAATCCTTGCCATCTTGATGGTTGTCTATCATTTGTCTGTGCCCCCTGGTAATGTGCCCCCTGGTTGTGCACCACAATCTACTGTGATGTTGCCCAGACACCCGTCTATAGGTTAGTACTTTACCTCTATCTGGATGGATGCCCAACTTAACTTCATTCTCACTGTACTTGCATTGTTATACACCATACTATTTATTCGCCTTCATTTACTCAGTGTATCTTGATGTTGAGCCTAATCTGCAATGTTCTTGTAAAGTTCAGCATTAAATTGTATTGTTCAGTTGCATTAGGGTAATAATACATTCATACAATCCATTAACAATATCATGTTATATTTCATTGGAGTACAATAAGCAACCAGGATAAAGTCTTTTTGGTGGTATTCTGGTGTCAGAAGATCTCTGTCCTGCAGTAGGTGTACCGGTTGTTATTTTTATCCAGGCAGATATTGATACACAGCGAAAAGTGTCATGTTGGGAGATTTATATATTTAGCAAAGTATCTTGGCAGCCATCTGAGTTTCAAACACTGCAGAAACAACCAAACCGCCTTGGGTTAGCCCAGGTTGAGTTGCGACTAAGGAATGATCCCGATTAAGGATTTATGAGGTGCTGATCGATACCGCTTCAACCTAATATTCTGATCAATGATCAGCTTCCCTGGGGAGGTCATTGCTTACTCATTCACCGGAAGAGTGAACAGTGACCATCCCATTCCTAAGAATATGATGTCTATTCCATAGCAATATGAGGTCTCCATGTTGCCATCCTATTATATATATTACATTTTGTGGGAATGCTTTTATCTAAAACAATGTTTTACAATAGACCTTATTCACCTAGCGACCATAGTGTTTAATTGGGTGGGGAAAGCTTCTTGAATCTTTTTGGACAGGCTAAATGGAAATGAAAACTAAATGGAAATGCATTGGAAAAACAAGGTTTCCCCACCCAACCCACCAAAATGGTTGGGACGCGGTGGGAATAGAGCTCCTAACCCTGGTGGTGGTATTGTTGCCATGCTCTACCGGTTGAGGAAGACAGCGATGTGAAGACCTTTTAGTTGCTGTCCTATTCACAGGAGTCAGAAGACAACCTGTCAGTCATCGCTAAGTAACCATCCAGCTGATCTATAGTATCCCTGTGGAGAAAGACAGTAGTATTGGAGAACACAGCCTGGAGTTTATCGTAGCCCGCAGTCGGGTATTTTTAGATACCGGCTCACACGTGAAGAAGCCCTTGTGTCCTTTCATGTTCGTAGCACTGGCTGTATGGACATGTCCACGGCCCCGTTTCCATCATAGTACTGATAACAACATTTTTTTGAGTGTTAAGAAGGGACAGACAAGCTAGAAATACAAGCCTTAACTCAAGCAGAAATAGAGGCTATTATGCAGAGAGTGACTTTGTAGAAATATTCCAGATATCTTGGTCTGGGAAACGTACCTCACTTTTCATGTGATTCTCTGATTATGCTCCGTTATGTAATACTGTATAACTGTATAGGAGCTGGAGCGGTGTGCATGCAGAGATTTACTCATTTAAACAGGCTGTTCTCTCAGACAGAGAAGTGCTGACAATGAGAAACATACAGTTTAGGCTGTATACGCAAATTATTAATGTTTCTTTACATAACTGAGTCTGCTGCTGACATCTGTATACTGCTCTTTTTAGGCTTTGTGAAAATAGTTAATGTTCCCAGTACCATGTTGTTGAAGCTGTTTGGAGATCCTGTTGAAATCTGTTTCAAAAATGTGTTGGACTCGCACGTTTTCTAAACCACAAGTTTTGAACCGGTGAGAATTGGTTCATGCTAGGGATGCACCGATCCGATATTAGGATCGGATATCGGCCCCGATATCAACATTTTAGCTGGATTGGGTATCTGTAAAAGCAAACTGATCCGTAAGACCGATCCGTCCCTTTTTAAATAATATTTTAAAACATATTACGCGACATGGGCTACGTCATGCATGCCGTGACGCGCAAGCATTCAGTGGAGTGCGACAGACCTGTCCTTAAAACAACCCTAAACTTTTGTTTTCAGAAATGTGCAACTCACCGAGTGGTTAGTGGTGTTCGTTGATGTTCCAAATCAAGTATCGTAGCGCAATACAGTTTCTGTCATGTTTTATTTTTATAGGCATTTTGTAAATCGCATTGAAACGGAAACTGGGCCGAAACCGGAAATGGGGCAGTTTACTTTTGGTTGTAGTCTTTTCACTCGGTTCTCCGTATCAACAGTAGGGCTACAACTAGGACTACAACTAGCCCCCCTTTCCGTTTCTGGGTCAACGAGCAACGAGTCTTCCAATAGAAATCAATGCATTTACAAAATGCATTTGTATTTATTTTGTATTTGTTTAATAGTTCATTCATTTTTATTAGTTTAATAGTTCACCAAATGTTTACTGCTACAATTATTTACTTGAATATAAATGCTGATGCATAGATTATTGCTGCTGTTACATAATTTATGTAATAGTTCATTGCATTAATTTGTTTAATCGTATTACATTTGCCTTAGGAAAGAAAGGTGTAGTCACCCAATGCCTTCAGTATGTTTGTCCTGTTAAGGTTTGTAGTTTCTTAAATGATGATATCGTGATATCGGATCAATATTGGGTATCGACCGATACGCAAGGCCCCAGCATCGGTATCGGCATCGGAACGGAAAAAGTGTGTGTGTGTGTGTGTTGTGTTTATGTATGTGGGTGGGTGTTAATTTGTGGGTGTGTGTGTGTGTGTGTGTGTGTGTGTGTGTGTGTGTGTGTCTGTTTTTTGGTGTGTGAGAGAGAGAGAGAGCAAAAAGTAAACGTGACTTCAATTGTACGTGACCAATTAGCATATTTGCATATTTACCTACCTCATTTAAAAGTCCGATTGGTGCATCCCTAGTTCATGCTAACCTAAAACCAATCTATATCCCTGAAGCATTAGTATCTGCAAAGTTGTGTGTATTTTACAGAGGCCTAAAGGAGGCGAAAAGGGGTTTGTGTAGCGGGTGGAGATTAGCTTTCTAGAGGACATCGATGCTTATTGGGAATTGATCTGCCCTTGCTGTGAACTATGACAGAGCCCGGTGGGATGTTACGCTATCTTGTAAAGCTCTTGACTCGCGCTGGCTTAGTATTCTGCTGCCTCCACACTCTTAGACGCATCCAGGTCCTCCTCACTGTGCACATGAATGTGTTTCATATGGAAAAGACCCCATCACCCCCTCACCTGCTTCCTCACAACTATTTCTTGATAAATTAAAACTTAGGATCCAAGCCCTCTATTACACCACGCCTCAGATATTGTAATTCTATCACTACGTGAGTCTCACAAACTTAATTATGGCCCAGTGAGTGTGGAGGCCAGCATGTGTCAATCTGTGTTTGTGTTGTGTTTATGTATGTGGGTGGGTGTTAATTTGTGGGTGGGTGTGTGTGTGTGTGTGTGTGTGTGTGTCTGTGTCTGTTTTTTGGTGTGTGAGAGAGAGAGAGAGCAAAAAGTAAACGTGACTTCAATTGTACGTGACCAATTAGCATATTTGCATATTTACCTACCTCATTTATAAATGTGCTTCCACTTGCCTGTGAAGCCTGTGAAGTGTATGAACAAAGCAAGATGCTCTTGTTAAAATGGACCGGGTGGTGTTGCGTTGTCCAAGCTGTGCCCAACTCAGGACCGGAGCAGGGAAACTGACCTGTCCTCCAGCATGGTCCCCTGGGACTCCATTAAATATGTTCTAGCAAGAACCAGCCCAAGCGCTCCTCCTATTACCGCCAGTATGTGTTGGTAAGAGCCTGGGGGTTCTATCAAACATAGTGACAGACTATTAGACTGCTTTCCAGTAGCCGGTCATTTTCCCTCTCGTCGGGCGGTAGTGCAGAGCGATCAAGGGTTGTATTGTTTTTCACAACGCATGTAACGATGTGAACCTCGTATGACAGAAAGCAAAGCAAAAAGAAAGAACACATTGAAATGGATAACAAATGTAAACACATGACAGTTAATGTCCTTTTACACTGAATGTCAATTGTATAATTACAAATCATGGAGCTGAATGGGACTGTACACACACGATCTACAACAGTTTTGTGTTGGATACCAACTTTCTCCAAAAGAGTGGGTAAATACTTTTTGTTATAAAACAGGGAAACTACCTCAAAAATGAATATCTCCAACATGGATGTATTAAAAGAATGCAGAACCACATATCATAATCCCCCTAATACGCGGACTGCCATTTGCTACACTATATTACACTTATATATATATATATTAAAGAGTGAAACTCCAACATATTAAACACATAGGATATCTTGGTAAAAGGACGGAGCCTAAGCTCGTCTTCACTAGGCTGTGGAGGTGGAGTGGTGAATCGATCAGTCCTTTCACCAGCGCCATTATTATTTGAAAATGCCGTTGCTGCTGATTTAAATAGTTTTAACATGACAATTTTGACTGCGTTTGTTTTGCTTTTCCCATCGTATATTCAATATTGGCTTGATGTAAAATTACCTTTGTTAGTTGTGTGTGTGGTTGTATGGATGGATGGATGGAAAATTCTACTCTGTCAGTGTTAATGTAAAGTAGGATTAAAAGGAGGGAATATTTTGTTTTCTGTTGTGTTTGTTAATAACTAAATAATGTATCCTAGAACAAAATTTAAAAAATCAATAACAAACAATTTGATTACAATAGAACATTTATGTGTCATACGAGAGCGGCTTCACCCAACTCCACATGAGCTGGATGAGAACAGGACCCAGCCTAATCAAGGGGCTGCCATTCCACACCTTGTTTTTTCCCCCCTCTTTTGCAATCAAATCTAATTATTTGGCATCATTTCCGACCCCCACATCGATCCCTTTGAATGCTGAAACAAGCCGTTAATGTGTCCCGCTCTTGCTGTGATTCTCCTGCATGGGAAAATATTTGATTAGATTTCAGCTGTGTGCTGATTTGAGAAGCCCCTGGAAGGGAGTGGGATTACCGGCCAGACTTGTGGTGCTTATGGATGTTTATCAGGATCTAAATATAATGGATGTATATTAGGGGTGTAAATCTGAGCCTTCATGACGATTCGATACGATATCGATTTCTTAAGCCAATGATTCGATTATTTTCAATACTTCAGAATTCCCCACGATACGATTTGATTCGATTCGATACGATTCAATACTCAATATTTTTTACATTATATCTATTAATATAATATCTATCAAATAAATCAACAAAAAAATTATCATTGGCCTTTTATTGAGAATACAGAAACAGTATTCCATACACACTTTAGTGCTTACTGTGCAGGTCTAGTATGGCAATTAACCTATTCAATGTAATTTTTTAAATTTTTTTATTAATCGATACTCTTGCGGATGCATCGAATCGTCTGCTGTATAATCGATTAATCGATACAAATCGATTAATATTCACACCCCTAATGTATATAGGGTGCTTCTTGCCATCACCCTAGCAACTCTTTCAGTTGTGTCTTTGTCATTGGGTCGAAAGTGCAAATCTGCAGAACTATAGGTCTTATAGTTATATATAGGTTTTATTTTCATCTCATGTTTTGACATGACAAAATAATACACAATGAATACCCCTGCAGTAATATGGTGTAAGAAAGGAGTAAGGTAAATTGATTTACAACTGCTCACACTGTTAACATAGAACATGTAGATCTTAGAACATAGAATGTAGAATGTATGTGGTTCAGATGATAGGTGTCTAACACAGTGGCTAGGGGTTGTGTTCTATGATGCTTTGGTCCAATTGTAAGCCATTAAATTCCCTCTTGCTCTTCATAAACCATACTATGGAAGTGTGTATCTGGCAAATGACATACTGCAGTAGATGCTATAGGCTGTTGAGTTCATATCCATGTCAGTATCAAATTAAGCACATGCATTCTCCCTCCAGACAGCAAAGCTGACACAGTTCCTTCACAGGAAATAATACTTACACTTCAAATATTTAAAAGCAAAATACTATTCACAAGGTTGGGAATGATCAACATTGGAACATTGTTGTGGGTTCTCTTCTGATGTAATTAACAAAATGATCCTTACCGCTTTCTTAATCTGCTGTTATTGGTGCACTACTCCATTACCATTGCTATTTAACAACAGCCACAGATAATTCCCCCCTTCTAACAGGCGTTTTATTTCGCTAGCTACCTACGCATATGAAGCTACCAGTTAGCGAACAAAAACCGAAACAAATGGTCACCGATACACCCAGATACTTCCAGCACGTGGAAGTTACATTCCCAAGAAAACAGCCACACTACAAGAGGTTTCTAGAGAGGTGTCTGTATATCATTTGTATCTGGCTTTCTAACTCATTATTTCAGAAGGTTCCTCTCAAAAAAGATATCCCCCACACCCCCCATCCTTTGCTGCCATTTTTCTGTTTTCCCATATTCTCTCTCTCTCTCTCTCTCTCTCTCTCTCTCTCTCTCTCTCTCTCTCTCTCTCTCTCTCTCTCTCTCTCTCTCCCTCTCTCTTGCTGTTTCAGTGTAATGTGAGCCGGCCAGCATTGTCTCTGGCAGGCCTCTGCCACCGAGCCACCATCTCTACTCGGCTACGGTTGCTAGGCAGCTGGTCCTGGAGACAGGCGCCAGCACAATCTCCTCCCCTGTCCTCCTCCTCCTCCTCCTCCTCCTCCTCCTCCTCACCCCCCCCCCCCCCCAGTTCCACTGCGTCCGCCCCCTAAAAAGTGAAAAAGACGGGCAGTGGAGAGAGGGACATGGCCATGATCCCCCTGATAGACTCCGCTTTACATCTGTAGTGCTCTTGAGCAGATTTGCGTTGTCGATTGGAAATGCTGTAAAAATCCCCAAAAGCTAAAAAACTGTAGAGGAGGATTTCACCTTGTGGTTGTTGGACCGTGGTAATTACACACACAGCTTGGCCTTTCCCTTTCTTATTAAGAGTGGGCCAAAGTCTTTAAGACTCTGTCCAATAAAAGGCTATAAATACTGACTCTGGACTGTACCATTACTGTTCTCTGACAGTAATGCTCTGATTGAACCACCACTACTCACCACTGTTATATGACTACTGCACTTTGTTTATAATTCTATGAATGTACCACCGTACTACGACTGTACTGTACTAAGAATGTACTAGCACTGTACTACGACTGTACTGTACTAAGAATGTACTACCACCGTACTATGACTGTACTGAATGTACTAGCACTGTACTACGATTGTACTGTACTATGAATGTACTACCACCGTACTATGACTGTACTGTACTATGAATGTACTACCACCGTACTACGACTATACTGTACTATGAATGTACTAGCACTGTACTACAACTGTACTGTACTAAGAATGTACTACCACCGTACTACTACTGTACTGTACTATGAATGTACTACCACTGTACTCCTGGGACTGTACTACCACTGTAAGTCCAGGGTACTACCATTGTACAACCATTACCATCTCACTTGTGTAGTTAGTTACTAGGGGTCGACATTTTCCACATGGCTTTACCTCAGAGACAGAACCTTGCTTTGGCACTGAGTCCAATGACACCAGAACACCCCACTACTCACCCCTCCTCCCCCCGCCCTTCCACCCCTACAACCCCCCTCCTCTCATGTTTGTAGTGGAAAATTCTGTATGTGTGTGTGTGTGTGTGTGTGTGTGTGTGTGTGTGTGTGTGTGTGTGTGTGTGTGCGCATTCTGTGATATCTTGCCGTGATGTGTGACCTACCATGTGTGACTCGCACAGTGGGCTTTTTGGCATGGCGCCCAGGTGTGGCCATGCTATTATGGGTGGATGGCGGGGGTTCCCATGAAGAAGCCACCATGTTTCTGCATGTGTGTGTAGCGGCATGAGCCGTGGTTAGGTTTGCTTCGTGTTTGCCATGGAATCCACCAAAGCACACACGCCACGCCAACATATATCATCTATATGTCGTGTGATATGATGTGTAGGCTAGTTGCTATGTGTGTGTGTGTGTGTGTTTAAAGACTGACACCAAAGTATTATCGTACATTCCTTATCAAGGTTTGTTTTCCCACTGGGTCAAACTCGTAGATGTTTTGGTTTGTGAAACATATTGAAACATATATTTGTGTGTGTGTGTGTGTGTGTGTGTGTGTGTGTGTGTGTGTGTGTGTGTGTGTGTGTGTGTGTGTGTGTGTGTGTGTGTTACTCTCCTACCTCTGAACCCCCACTTGCCTGTGTGTGTATGTGTTACTCTCCTACCTCTCTGAACCCTTGCTTGCATTTGTGTGTGTGTGTGTGTGTGTGTGTGTGTGTGTGTGTGTGTGTGTGTTTGGGGTTGACCAATGTGTTTTTTCAAGGATGGCATGGTACCAATAACGATAATAAGTCATGATATGATATTTTGAACCAATTACATTTACAGTAAAAATTGTAATCTTACAAAATTTACAATAACATAAACTCCCACACAAAACTTTGAAATGCCTTGGCTATAAGCATAGCTTAGCTTTAAGCATTATCTTAAAACAAAATGTGCAGGGAGCTCCCAGCAGTTTTTCTTCAATTAATAAATGTTCATGCATAACTAAATAAATAAACAAAATAGCTCCCTGCAATTTTCTAAAGTAAACAAGTAGAAATAAATATACTAGTAAAATGTAAATTTGTATATACATTTGGGTCTCTTTTCTTGAGTGCATCCATCTGCAATGAGGATTTAGAGTGAGAGAGAGAGAAAAGGGAGGTCGCAAACTGACATATGCTTATTAATGCACGATTATGCTTCATTTATTAAGGCAAAACAGCTCTGCAAAGCCTTGAATTAGTTTCCATTATTTAACAGGAAACCTGTCATTCAAAACTAGGCTGATTCATTACTAATGATGGCTATAGTTGAATGTAGGCTACAATATCAATAGAGGAGACTAGTCAAGTCTGACAACTGAACACCATCTATGCAGGCCATGTATGGATTAATATAGGTCATAGATGCAGTTTCATTATGTCTACAGTCTCTACCAACAATATCCTTCACCTCTTTACAAGAAAGAGAGACAGAGACTGTTTTGCGACACACTTCACTGACGTAACTAGTCATTTGAGTTCCAGTTGCACTTGTAGCAACGTTACTCAAAGCTAATACTACATAGATCAATTATTAAGTTGGTTAGGTTGACTTCATATCCCTGCCACAAAGTGAATTATTCAGGCATTTTCAGAGGTTTAACTGAGAAAACGGGCAAGCCTGTCATCATATATATTGATCGTAAGATGGATTGAGGATAGAGGAGCGTGATGTTTATTGCAAATTCGTCAATATCTGCTGCCTTACCTTCGAAACAAAGCTTGGCTCACTCACCGGAGCCGCTCCAGTCGGCAAATGCCTTTGTATGTGCCCGTCTGTGGTAGGGCTGCTCGATTATGGAAAAAATCATAATCACGATTATTTTGGTCAATATTGAAATCTCGATTATTCAAACGATTATTTTTGAGTTTGAAAACATGATGCATTTATTCATAATTTCGTTATAATTTCGAAAAAAATAGTTTCAACTCGATTATATTAGTTTGGTGATCGTTTCACTCTGAATCGCAATCAAAATTTGATTAATCACCCAGCCCTAGTCTGTGGTGTAGTGTTATGAATGTGTGTCAGGGTTTGTGGTTTTGTGGAACATATAGGAAGAGTGACTTAAAAAAAAAAAGAGCGAGTTAAAAAAAGATACAACAAGGCTTCTGTTGTCTCCGGTCTGTTTGATCATTACGATACAGGGATATATATATATATATCATGTTTCATAATGATATGTCAAAAGTACTGAAACCCGTCAGTAAGATTGTGTTGAGTCCAGGTCGGAGATAGCTAAGCGGCACAGTAGCATTCAGTGTAGCTAGGTTACTAATCTGGACGTGTAACCAATCAGAAAGTGTCGTGGGCAAGATTTTGCTCTGGACCGAGTTGTGGCTGTGGACCGAGAGGGGAGGCTGCGTCCAAGCCCAAGTAGCGTATTTTTTCAATGATAAATTATATCCCAATCTGAATAAAAAATAGAAATTCCGATAATTGTAAGAACGCTGGATATCGAAATCTGATGATCTGCAAGACCTATAATCGGATGACCCCTAATGTGTGTGTGTGTGTGTGTGTGTGTGTGTGTGTGTGTGTGTGTGTGTGTGATGGTGTGTGTGTATTTGTGTATGTGTGTGTGTGTGTGTCCCTAACAGAAGTACAGGTACCAGGATGAGGAGACGCCCCCCCTGGAGCACAGTCCATCCCACCTGGCCCCAGGGAAGAGCGCAGAGATGCTGCACATGAGCGACAAGAACCTGGCCGCCATGGAGGCCCTGCACGGATACACACCACATACACACATCTCTCCTGTTAAGGTAGGACACACACACACATACACACACGCACACGCACACACAAACACCTCTTCTGTTAAGGTAGGACCAACAAAAACACACATAAAACACAAATATAGATTAAATAAAATAAATCTCTTGTCACTCTTGAGGGTAGTATGCCAATGGATACACACACACAGACACACACACAGAAACAAACACACACACACACACACACACACACACACATCTCCAGTGACGGCAGGACTGGACAGACCCAGCAGGACTATATTTGTGAGGACCCAAATGGTCGGACTCGACTATCAAGAGTCAGTCCTCACAAGTAGCATCAAACCAACACACATCTCTCCAGTCTATGCAGGACATGTGTGGATAATGGACACACACACACACACACCAGACACACACACTCGCATCACGCTCTTGCATGTAACCCAACGACATGCCAATGTGCAGACACACAAACACCCGACACCCTTCTTCAAGTGCCTTGTGTGTTCCCTCGAGGGACCAGACCAGCATGTAGAAACATACACATCTATACGTCTCAGCTTTCACATGATCAAGCCAAAGTCCATGGTCCTCCATCGCTACTTCATTTAAATATTTGTCGGTGACAAACATAAACATAATTGCAAACTAATATTATAGTTATATTATTACTATTATATTGATATTGCTCACTATCAAATAGTATTTTGTGTGTTACATTTTTATGTTTAGTTGTATTTATATTTCACCATTATGGATCATAACAGTGAAGAAGAGAGATAGAAATGCAAAGTGAGATATATAGATAAAGAGAGGATGCAAAAGAGAGAGAGAGAGAGAATGAGCCAAGGAGGAGATGAGGACACTGGACCAGACAGCAGCTAATGGCTTTACACGTAGAAACAGGTGTAGCCAGTAGTAACGTGATCACGGTCTCTTTCCAACCCGACCGCCTTAATGGATGTTTACTGTAACTACAGCCTCCAAGATGGAGGTCGCCGCAGAATAACAACTAATACGAAGCAACGCGTGTCTTTGCTTAGCTTCCTCCGTTTATACACTTAAATACTCACCTCTCAACTCGCATTCTTCTTGTTGTGAAAAACTGTATGTCATACAAAGCAAGTAAGAGCAAATGTGTAAAAGGAAAATCCTGCTGTGTGATATTTTCGATGGAGGCTACAGGCTAAAGCGTTATACATTGTTTCAGTGTTTTGCATCTAGAAAAAAATTGAAACAAAACCTGTTTTTTTGAAAGTGTGTGATTCCCCCAGAGCAGGAAGCGCTGATGAAGGGGAGGGACCCTAACCACTGTCTCACCATTATGAGGTCATTTTAATTGTATCATGACGTCATTACGAGTTCATCGTTCATCGTTCATCGTGTTATTTATTATGAGGTTAATACTGTTTTAATTAGGATTCAATGAATATGATGTCACCACGAGGTTGCAGGCTCGCTGGTCTTCACTCGATCTCCTGAGCACATTCCGGGACTGAGAATCCACCATATGACATCATTGTCTCACATTTCCCTTCCCTTTGTGCCACACTGCTTGCTGCACAGTGACGTCACGCCATTATCCGTACCATGTGACCTACGTGACACAGTGTCCCACACGTTTCAAGTAGTAGTCGATGTCATTGAAATAATATTATAAAATAGAAAATGACTTTATAGGCAAGCCTGTGCTGGACATTTGCTTTTCCCTCAGAGACACTAAAACATACACAAAGAGCATAAAATAAATTAAAAATAAATGTAAGATAAACATTGCAGTAGTCATCCTAGTAAAGGCTCTGCTGATGAAAGCTAAAGTGAAAAGGAGCTCTTTTTAGGTATTGGTTAAGATAACCTTGTGTATATCTTCAATGGAACCAGCGTGTTTGCGTGCATCTGTGTGTACATCAGAGAGGAACCCCTGAAACCATCCGTTAGACCATAAGCCCCTCCTCACACATGACCAGCACAGCAATGCGTTGACACCGCGGCTCAAATGACTGTAAAGGAAATGCAACCCAATACATGCAGTACATAGATATGTCAGGTTATCGATCGATGATGATCACAACGATGATGTGGGTATTAAAGCTGTCTGTTATAAAATGGAATAAGAAAACTCTTCAGTGGTCGCGGCTTACCGGGTCTCCCATGCCTGAAATTGAGATGTCCTACAACAACAGGATATCTCAGGGAACTGACATTGTTCCAACTCCACCGAATGAACAAAGAATAATTTAAAATGGCGTCTGTCCCGTATCACCACAGAGCGGCCATCTTGATTGCGGTGCACAATGACCCTTCTTCTTCTTCTTCTTCTTCTTCCTCTGCCTCCATGTTGTCTCCCCAGCCTGTGTTGATGTCCTCGGGACACACGCCAATGTACACCTCCGCCGTTTCCACACTGGTAAGAGACGTGGTGTAGCGCTTCCAGCGCCGCCACTCGCATGGTCGCCGCCGGTCACGCCATTCGGAGTCGTCACCCACCATGATCACCAGCGCGCTTTATCACCCATTTTAAGGAGGATGAGACACGCAGGAAGTGACCCGTGGTCCACGCCATTGACAACATTTAAAAAAAGACGGAAAGCATCGTAAGGCAAGATGGGATGGGGGAGGGAGAGAGAGGGAGCAGAAGGGGAGAGAGAGAGAGAGAGGTCTCGAGGATGGAGCTTTACAGTTAGTGTTAGTTAGCTTGGGTTATCTGCTGAACTAGTTGGCGACGCAAATCTGGTTGTTTTTTATGATTGTCTTGAATATTACCAGACAGTTTAAATTTTAGAATTGAATGTGTCATCATCCTTTGACTTTGATTCACAGTGCTTCATGTGCTGCTACTCATCATTAGCATTCATTCATCTTAACATCTGAACAAACTGCCCTATGGTGTGCAATGTGAAGTACCTGCATTAATCGGTAACATGTAGTTGTGGCCTCTGTGTGTGTGTGTCTGTGTGTGTGTTTGTGCCCATGGTGTGTGTGCTTGTGCTTTTGCTAGTTTGTGACAGAATGTTGTTGAAAGGTCATTTGTACTGTACGTTGTATTTTTCTGTGTATGTGGTAGCTTAGCCGGAGCTGGCTAGCATAACACTCCTACAGGATAATATTGATAAATGTATTTGTGCTAGTGTAGCCTGTACTAGCTGACAGCACTCAAACAGGATAATATTGATAAAGGTGTTTGTGCTAGTGTAGCCTGACGGAGCCAGCTAGCACAGCGCTCCTACCAAGGATATTATTTAAAACTATGTTTGTGCTAGTGTAGCCTGAGCTAGCTAACACAGCGCTCCTACCAGCATAACATTGATAAATCTATGTTTGAGCGAGTGCAGTCTGAGCTAGCTCGCACAGCATTCCTACCCAGGTAGTTGGTAACTCTTCTAGTGTAGCCTGAGCTGGCTAGAACAGCGCTCCTACCCAAGATATTGATAACTCTCTGGGGGTGTTGTCCCTAAGTACACTCACTATGGGCAGATAAATCCTCCTGGTGGATCGATATGCATTCCCTCCCTGGTTCCTTCTCACAAGGCCTGCGCGCTATTATCCAGTTTGACTGGGAAATGGATTATGTAACTGAAAGTGAGAATGTCCTTTTGCTTTTCGTATCGATGTTGATCTCTTCCTGTGGGGCGGTATTCTTTTTGTGCTTTGTTTTGCTGATAATCCTCCTTTGAAAGATGAATGGTGTGTTGTGCAGTGGAGGACGGTGGCCTGTAGGTGTCAGTGTTGAACTGTTGAGAATGACGTCCATAACCTTCAAATGCTCTTATGATGCTCTTAAACTCAGTTGATGCATTGATCCAAGACGGCAAAGTAGTTGCCACATACTGAAATAATTCTGGCCCAAGTTTGATCTTCATTATATACAACAGAAGCCTCTAACGGGTGAAGCTCCACAATATTATTTTAAAAGACATCAATATATTTAATGTGTTATGATAAGACATGGATTTCCATGTGCCTTAAATACAAAAGATAAAATATGCATTGCTGTACGTTTTGTGACAAGTGGTCTAGGAAGATACAAGGTAAATCCTACAAAACAGCATACATTATAAGTCTAACCTTATACAATCCTATACTACATATGGACCATATCTTAGTGGTCCATGATTTAAGAAGAAGGAAACATCAGAACCAGGATGGAACTGTCTGAGCAGATGTAAAAAGCCAAAATTCTTCCCCAAAGTCTAACCCCAAAGTAGTCACCCAATACATAATATATGCATTTTATTTGGCTTGTACTCTTTTAATCTCAAAATATATGGCTGTCTTTTCCTCACATTTGGGGAGGGGTAACCGATTAGGGTTTTTTGTTTGGTTTTGAAGGGCTACATAAATAATTCAGTGCACAGATTTGGGGATAAACACTATTATTAAACAGATGTGACTTTCAACTAGGCCACAAACTGTTTGATCAAAAAGTGAAATCCTAAATTCCAAAAAAAAAAAAAAAAGTGCTAAATGTTTTACACTGTGCCGAGGACTCTGAGAGGTTTCAGAGATGGAAATGGGGGAGTAGGTTTTTAAAAGATCTGCACTCTTAGTCTCTCCATGTGGTGATTTTAACTTCAATGTGTATTAAGGTTAACTGGTGCTATTTAAACCACGCTTTACTCCCTGGTAAACCGCCAGGTGTGACGTTGAATAGCCATTTCAAATGTACCCCGTGGTGACATTACATGTTGGAGTTCCACCCAGACGTGTGATACACGGTGTATAATAAGGTCTTGGCGTGAGATGTGGAAGCGGTCCAGCGCGCTATAGGTGGTTGCACCCTGCTTTGTCACACAAACAAGGTCCACTCTGCCCTCTGCTCATCCTCACCTCCCTGCTAAAAATAACCATGGCAGGCAAACTTACTCTCCTCCACCTACCGCTCCTCGTCGGCCTCCTCCTCCGCCTTCCTTTCATCCTCTGCCTTTCCACTCCTTCCTCCTAACTCTTCTACTCCTTCCTCCCTTACTTCATCCTCCTGTCTTCCTCCTGCTCTCTCCTCCACCACCTTCCTCCACCTCCACCACCTCCTCCCCCCTTCCTCCTCCTTTCTCCTCCTCCTCCTTCCTCCAATTTTGTCCTCCTTGTTCCTCCTTCTTCTCCCTTTCATCCTCCTCCACCCCCGCCCCCCTCCTCTCTCCCTCACTAAACATCTCTCCCATGCTCCACCTATTCCACGCTGAAAGGAATGGGTTACCAATTCCACCCTTTTTTTGTGTTAATAGATAGAGATTCTATAACAGCTTTTTGTACTGCTTTCCCCCCCTTTGTCGACTGCAGGGACTCCCTCAACTCCTCCCTCGTATCTAGTCTCCATCTTTATTCACAGCGTCCTCCTCCTCCTCCTCCTTTCTTCTTCTTTCTTTAATAAATGTATAAACCCGTCCCTGCAGCTCCTCTGTAATTACTGCTACAGCTGCAGAGCAGGTCCGCTGGGAGAGAGACATAGAGGGAGGGGGAGAGAGAGAGGGAGGGAGGGAGGGGGAGAGAGAGAGAGAGAGAGAGAGATGGAGAGAGAGATGGAGAGAGATGGAGAGAGAGAGGCAGTAGGCAAAGTAGAGAGAGAAAAGCACCGGCCCCTCATACATGGAGGAGAGAGGGAACTGCAATTGGTGAGAGTATGTATTGGACAGGTAGAGCGAGAGAGACGAAGAGAAAGAGGGGAGAGAGAAATAGAGAGTGTGTGAAAGAGTGTTGTTTAGATATGGAAAATAAGTTAGTTGACAGCTCCTACCTTCACGGGGGCTTTTCATAGCTCTGCTCACGGTGTGTTTGTGAGTGGCTGCGAACCACATGTCTTCTGTGTATTATGGGATGCGAGGCTGTTAAGGACAGTGCATGTCTCCTCTAAAAAGTTGTGTGTGAGAGAAGTGGATTTCTCAGAGTTCACTGTTTGCTCTCCTTAGCAATTTGAGGCCCCATTATAGCTACACTATGGAATATTGTTTTACTGCAAGAGGTTATTAACGCCCGGTGATGTATCACATTGTACAATTAGTTTCATAAATATATCCCAGACCCGCCCCCAACCCAAACCAGGTAATTATCTCTGGATTATGGGTCTCTGTCCGTGCTGCTGATGCAGTGCATGCGTGAAAAACAGGAGGGATGAACACAGAGCTTGGGCCACTTCTTCATTTTGCGATGTAGCACGCTTTTTCAGGGACATGAATCGGGTAATATTAGTTTTTCCTCTGCTTGTATTAAGGAAACAGTGAACACTTTCATTCACATGTTTTTTTTTGTGATGGATGCTTGTTTCCACCGTGACTTCCATCGATCCACACCTTTTCGGCTCAGAGTCGAAAAACACCCTCTCCACCACTGCGCCGTCCTGCCTTGCGTTGAGTTGGGTGATCTGTGTGCACTGTGCGGGTCATTGTGACTCTTGGTCCTGGCCATTTCAGAATCCATCCCTTTGTGGCATCACAATGTGGTTGGCGTCCGTCCGACTGTAAGCACTTGAGGGGTGGACTCTGTGACAAATCAAAGACTGGGATTGATCCGTCCATCATGTATCTCAGTGGACACGCCCACTTGTGAGGTCACAAGTGGGATATCTCTGGAGTAGGATGTCGGTATTGGGAATACAGCTCCTCACATCATAGGCCACGCCTTTCCTGAGGCTGTGACCACTCTAATTATATATTTAGATTAGTAAATATTTTTTATTAGACTATACTATCATACTATACTATTAGTACTGTTTATTTATTCAGTAGATTATACTATTATACTATACTACTGGTTATATTTATTTATTCACGTTTCCAGATGATTTATTTAACATTAGATTTATTTAACATTGCTTAGAGCAGGGCTCCTGTGTGCCGTGCTTTTGTATGCGTGTGTGTGCTTCTATGCCTATTCTTTATGATGAAATGGATGTGTACGTGTGAGTGTGTGTGTGTGCCTTTGTGTGTGTGTGTGTGTGTGTGTGTGTGTGTGTGTGTGTGTGTTGTTTTAATTGAACAGCACCCGAACAAGTTCCTATCAATTTCTGTTGATATGGCAGTAAAAGTACTGAACTTGAACTGCTGAATTTGCAAGAAATATCGAGCTTTCTTCTCCATATTTTACCCCTTGCTTCCTCGGCTATGCAACTCGAACTACGCTAACCAACGCTTAAAGGAATGAAGCAAAAGTTCAGAAAATGAAAAAAACGAACATTGCAAAATATAATGATCTCATTGTTTAAACATAATGGCAGAGATGGTCCATACTGCTGTCGCTCTACCGTCATCATAGTAACGGTGATCTGGGCTATGCTTGGTTCTGAATGATGGAAAAGTGACAAGGTGGGATTATCACTTGTGGGTGCGAATGCATGTGTGTGTGTGTGTGTGTGTGTGTGTGCATTTGTATGCAAATATGTGTGCGTGGTGTGTGAGAGAGTCTATGTGCAATGTACGTGAATGTGTGTGTGTGTGTGTGTGTGTGTAAGCTGCTGTCCTAGGCCAGGCTGAAGTGTAGAAGTCCTCGTGCTGCCACATCAGGCTCTCCGGCGTGACACACACGCGCTGAGACAGCCGAGTAATTGCCGTCCGACTTTCCTCCTCCTGCTCTCTCCCTCGACGACTGGAGAGGGGGGGGGGGGGGGGGGGGGAGAGAGTGGATGTGTAGTGCACTCTGGTGGAAGACAGGGAGGGAGAGAGAGAGTCATGCTGAGAGGGAGGGAGAAAGCACCAAAGAGAGGGAGGGAGGGAGAGAGGGAGTGAGAGAGAGAGACACACAGCATAGAGACGTAGAGAGAGGGAGAGACAGAACATACAGATGTAGAAATGGAGAGAGAAAGAGACAGGAATATATACATATATATATGCATGTATAGAAATAAAGGGTATAGATGTAAGGGACATAACTAGAAGTACAGGGAGAGAGAGAGAACTGGAGGTAGATTGAGGTAGAGAGAGAAGGAGAGAGAGAACTAGCGGGAGACAGAGAGAGAACTGGAGGTAGAGTGAGGGAGACAGAGAACTAGAGAGAGAGAACTGGAGGTAGAGAGAGAGGGGGAGAACTAGAGGATGAGAGAGAGAGAGGTTGGAGAGGAAGAGGAGTGCGAGGAAGAGCAGGAGAGATAGAGAGACTGTTACGCAGCTATCCAGGGTGGAACACGCAGGACCTTTTTGGACCTTTTTCTGCTTTTTGGTCGTTTGTGGGGACATTTTTAATTTCTTCCGTGAGATGGATCTCTGATGAAGAGGAGAAGGAGGCAACAATTTATTTTGGGCGTGTTGTTTTGGAACAAGGTCGTTCCTCCGAGGGATTCTCCAGCCCAGCCGGAGAGCACTGGGAACCCCTCAAAACTGCAACCAGCATAGTACTTTAAACTGCGTATGCTGGAGTACCTTCCACTAGCATTATAGTGTAATACTAAGATGATAGTTCAACACTTTAAACTGCGAGTATAAGGAAATACTTTCCACTAGCAGTATTGTGTTATATTGGGTGACAAGAATACTGTCCGATATTGTATTTGTCCCACTAGAAATATAGTGCAACTGCTGTCTTATTACAATATAGCACATTATATTGTAGAGATTACTTACTGTATTGTGTCAAATGTTTGATTTGACCTTATCTAAAACTATGTTTACATATTGAGTAAAAGATAATTAGTTGCAACGATCAAATGGTTAATATATTTTGAGCATTCTTTTATATGGAGCTGGTTATTTGGATTCATGTTGTGACTCCTAGCTTAAAGAGCTAAATTTGCTAAATTCGCTACAGAACTTACGGTACGGTACTTTGGTACATTTTCGAGAGAAGACACCACTAGAATAGCTAGCATACCAACTGCTGTGTTGTTGGGATGTAAACGACGGCGGTTGCCAAATCCTGCGCCGGAGCTATCAAAAAGTTTTGACCAGTCATGTTGCTGTCCGTGTGGTACGCCAAAAAGATGGGCTCTCGTTTTATAGACAACGTGCGTAAGGCCCGGAGTCAGCATCAACGCCTGATGGTAGGAGCCCTGTGGATCATGTTGGTATTGTTTAATAAACTAGCGTGTGGTTTAACTATTACTGCTATGTTTAAGATTAAAAAAAATGAATACAGAAAAAATATTGTGGTGGTGGAGGTGCATTGACATTTTTGCTTTGAACCTTAATGTGAACTCCTACATCTGTGTGGTTGGCTGAATAGCACGGCCCACAAAACCAATGCTGCTCAACTAATAAGAAATAGGGAGACTGAATGCACATATGATCAGAGTTGTGTATAGCTTCATATATGCTGTTCATATTCAAGGCCAAACCCAATGGTACGAGAAGACGCCCAAACTTCAAGACATCAACATCCATGAGCAAACACATTTAATTAGGGCTGCACTACCCTAAGGTCAAGACCGTCTGGAGTATGTTGTTTTGGCTCATTTATCTATATTTATTTATTTATTTATTTATTTACAGTGGCCCTCTTTCTTTCTTTCTTACTCTCTTCTTTATGTCTTTCAGTCTTCCCTTCTTTCTGTCTGCCTGTCTGTCTGACTGTCTGTCACTGTCGGCCTGTCTAGATCTCTCTGCCACTTCAATGACCTCTCTGCCTTTCATCCCCTGCTTTGTCTCTTTCTCCTTCCTACCCTCTTTCTTCATCGTTTCATCTTCGTCACTGACAGAAGCAGGCTCTCTTTTTGTCTCTGTCCGTCTATTTATCCAGATCTCACTGTCTCTTTAATAGTCTCTCTCCCCTTTAAACCCCTTATTTTCCTCTCTCTCTCCCTCTTTTTCATCCTCTCTTCATCTCTGACACTGACAGGAGTACGCTCTGTGCCTTTTCATGTAGCTCATGTAGCTTATGTAGCTTAGCCGCAGAGTTGCCCCCTCTGTCCAACCCACGCGCCTCCATATTCAGATAACCACTGGGATACCTTCTGACATTGCAAAGTTACACTGGATATTGGAGGACACACTATTGGAGGACTGGCTGTCAGGGACACCCGGGGACACTCTTCAGGGTGTTTTAATATCAATATTTATTCAATATATTTAATTCAATGCATTCATTTGTATGTTTTTACTACCCATTAATCCAACCAACATATTAGGTAGTAATCACAGATCAATCAAAAAGTATCCATAATTGTATTACCAATCCTTATCCTTATCCAGTGCCTTATCCTTAGCTCCTATACATGGGAAGTAAGGGATAGGGAGTATATATTTATGTATAGTATATCCCCTGTATGTGTACAGAGGATGCACACATAAAGGGTACATCACATGTATGCAGCATTTTACTGTGTTCATTTCCTAAAGCTCACACACAGATACTTTGTGACTCTGCTACTGGGACGCAAGCATTATAGTTACTGAGAAATTGCAGTTTGGTAAGAATGGAGACTTCCAACCCATTTGTATTTTGACCGAAAAAGAAAGAGAATTACAGACAGACAGAGATGGGAGAGAGAAACAGAGAGCTAGCTAGAGAGACAAAGAGACATACAGTATGTATATATAGAAAGAGATGGAGAGAGAGAGCAAGATAGTGGACACATGGCTGGAAAGACGGTAAAGAAGGTAGAGACAGACAGATGGATATATATAAGAGCGGGAGAGATAGAGCGCGATAGGGGGAGAGATTGAGATTCCCCATAGGGAAAGCGTTGGGCTGGGCTAAAATTTCTGCCTGCTCCACCCGTTCTATCCATCTGCAGATGAGGGACACTTTGACGTAATACTCAGTCTTAGCCCCTGCCTTTGGACATTGGACAGTTCTAGCACCTGCCATTGGGCGACGTGCATAAGGTCCGAATCCATCTCAGAACAAACCAATACGTCCTCTAGAAAAATGTTGTTAGTGTATGTGTGTGTGTATAAGAGAGAGTGAGAGAGAGAGGTGAGCATGAAAGAGAGACTGCAGGTCAAAATACACCACTTTGTCAATGAGCATGTAATTCCATTGACCTGTTGTCCCGTCATTCGCTGCATCACCTTCCTCATTCATAACGAGGGAGGATAATCTTGAGTGCTGTCACTGTTTATAACACAATGTGTACCACTTCAGCACTGACCCCATAAGCCACATGTTTATGAGGACACTAGTAACCACAACTTTATTCATCTGTATGTGGTCACACAGGTAAATCACAATGGCAGAGTTCCCGGGACATTATTTTAATAAAGGTGTTTAAACATTGATGACCTTGTCATTCATTGGTTTGTGTCCTCTTGTGAAAATTGTGTGTTGTCATCTTGTGAATTCACCAATCTACCAGTGCAGACTAACTATCTTAGCTCTCTGCTAATTCACTGACAGAGAGACTGAGATAACAGGCATTCGTGTTTCAATGTCAATCATCGGATGTAATTGTTGCATTGTTGAACGGGGAGATCCAGCTGGCTAGCTGCTCAAATCGCCTAACAAGATTTCTTACCGTTTTTTTTCTTTTTCCTACAGGGAAATTCTCCCCCAATGGTTGTGAACACTGACACACTCGACGGCTCGCCATACGTAAGAGTTCTGTTGAAGCCTCCTCGTTGAAAATACCTTGAGAAAATACCTAGATGATGATACAGTTATGTAATGTTTATGGGATGGAGTTTGGGGTCATTTTGTCACTTCCATGCCAGTAACAGATCAGCATACTACCTAGGTTGTGAATTAAAATGTGTTATACATACAGTAAGCTCTGACTAGATCACAAAAAGCATTTGTTTTTGTAAAATTCTTAAAAATCTTAAATTTGACCAAACAGAGAGCCACTCCTATGACCATGGTTCCTAACTTCCCTCTGTTCGACTCTGACACCACAATGCTGGTAACTGTTTTCTAGGTCAGAGACCATAACAAGTTTCATAATTCTATCCCTCTTCTGGGATTGGCTTAATTTCCGCCACGTAGCTTGTGTGTCGCTTACTTGTTTAGCCAGAAGGCGAACTGGGCTGTAGAAGTGGTGTTCATTATCAGGTACAAGCCAAGTACAGGACTAGCTCTGAATACATATTCCCTCCATGGAGTATGGGTAACAAACAGTGTCGTTATTTTCTGTTTTGAAACTCCCTCTGCGAAAACATGTTGTTTGATTAGCTACCTACACGGATAAAAAATGACAAAAGCAGAGTTCAATACATTTTATAGCAGTTTGATTTGCAATACACAGGAGCAAACGGCTGAAAAAACAAGTCCACTACATTTTTTTGCAGTGAAGGGCTGATGGTTATGATTTAATCATAAAAAATGTCAATATTACAAAACACTGTTCAACAGTAACTGATTTGTAATAACTGTTTTCAGCTTAACCAATTGACTAGTATGTGTATAATCCTCATCTGCGCAGGTGAATGGAACAGAAGGAGAAATCGAATATGAAGAGATCACCTTGGAGCGAGTGAGTTCTTCCCCCGTGAGCTTAGACACCTGAACCTTAGCCTCTCTATTTATTTCCACATGCTCATCTTTTTCAGCCACACAATTCTGATGGTATTGATTATGGAGTTATATTTCCAATACGTATATAGCCAAGCATAAAACACCAACGCCGCTTAAGATAGTTCAGGTCATCATGAATGATGGCTAAGGGCAGGGTAATTGTGGCTAGGGTGTTCTGCGTCCGATCACTAGTCTCCACAGTCTGCCTACTGGTAGGCTGTGGATATCGAGATCAAACCCATGAGCAAGATGCCCTAACCTGCCCCTTAATAACATATTCACTGTTCATTTCATTGGATAAAAATCCTCTCCTGAACAACTAAATAGTAATTAGTATGTTATTGGTGACTCATTGGTTATTTGACCTACTTCGCTGCTACCCGCCTGGCTCACTGTTGGTGTTGTGTGCGTCTCGCCCCCCAGGGGAACTCAGGTCTGGGCTTCAGCATCGCCGGGGGAACCGACAACCCCCACGTGGGCGACGACCCCAGCATCTTCATCACCAAAATCATCCCTGGCGGCGCGGCGGCCCAGGACGGCCGTTTGAGGTGAGACCCACAACGCATTGCTCTCAGGCTGAGATCCTTATACCCTGAGCTTAATCAGAACCTAACCCTAACCTCTACCTCTGTCTAGACTATGCGTGACTAGAGGTAATTTGTTTTTGATTCGACACTTTTAGATTCTATATTTATGCATTATGTATTCTAATTCTTACATTCCACACTTTCACATTCTATATTCTACATTTTGAATCCTTCATTTTCTAGCAGCCAGAACAGGATAGCATTGTAATAATTAGCTTTTCCATTGCGATAGTGTGCTTGCACATGTCACATGTTTAGAGCACGCATCACATGAATAGTGATGTTCATAACCTGTGATGCTCTTGACGTTAAATCAGGATAGTGTCATGGTTAGGGTGTTTGTCTACCAGGTGAAATGTTCTCGGTTCAATCACAATTCTCCACAGTCTACCTGTGTGCATCTTTTATGCACTTCCTCACCACCATCTGCAACTTAAAGACATAATTGTACAAATGCACTCTCTGAATACAACGTTCTGATAAATAGAAATACAACAAAAAACATACATACAAAATTGCAAAATATGAAATTGAAAAAGTATGTATGATCTCACAGCCATGTTCATGATTCATATTATATACTTTGCATCAACAAAATCCATGAATTATTTGACTGGTGTCAGCAGCTGCTCTGCCTCCATGTGCAGTTCCCTTGGTTCTCTACACATGGGACTGTCACTTCTTTCCTTTGAATGCCGTCACAAAAAAGCCTGACTTCCTTTTCTCCTCCTGAATGTAGAACACGATATAGACATGCACTAGAGAACATCAGGGATGGTATGGCTGTATGTTTGCATATGTGGTGAGGTAGCCACTGTATTTATAAATAGACCTGACATGTGTCGTCTCTTTCATACTTGGATGCTCAGAGTAAATGGGCTACTGAGCCACGCTCAGGTTTAAAAATGCAAACTTTAAAAATGCAAACTTTAAAAACACAAACTTTAAGAAGTGCAAAGTTTACGTGCAAATCTGGGGTATCTTAAAACATACAAAGAGTATGTTTTTGTGGGACAATGTGGGAAACGTTACCAATGCTGAGAGCTTGTCTAAAAAGGTTCACATGTCGCTTCACATCGTGTAAAGAAAACCTTTGAGAATTACCATGCCGCGTCACCCAGTTATCAGTCATTTCACAGTCTTTGTTGAAGCTCCATTTCATTTTCTTTGAGGTAGTTCTTTGTGGTAATTCTCAGGGTGGGGCCTTGCAGGCAGCACAGAAGGTGACAGGTTAACCTGCACTTGACCCACGTGTGCACAGTTTGATCAACGTCAGCCCCTTGAGGACTCTTTACAGCCATTGTGTAAAAGCCTGATATTAGAAAAGTGTGCGTCCTGCAGTGGGTTGACTTTGAATACTAGAGCCAATCAATATGTGGGACAAAAGAGGTGAACGTGCTGTGTACACCTGGTCACTGCACTTGTCAATCATGGATTGTGATTGGCCCTTCTGGGTTCCCTCTAAGAGAGACATGCAGGACATTTAAGTTAAAGTCTTACCTTTAATGTTGGAAGTAAGCCATGATTGGTCATCATCCATTAAGGCGACAGATTTAATTCTGAAATAAGTAGTAGTCACAATGGTTTGAACAACATGAAACAAAAAAAAAACACTACAAAAAAAAAGAGATGGACATTCAAAGTAAGGGAAGAATTGCGTGTGCATAGCGCTGTTTGATCCAAAAGGCCCCACATATGTAATGGGAGTTCTCGAATCAGAACAATCAATGTCTCCCAGCCAGCAAGTTTTTTAAATGATGGGAGGCAGAATAGTGGCCCCAATCCGAAAGGTTCTGGGCTCAATCCCCAATGTCTGCAGCAAATCTCTAGAAATCCCTAAGCAAGATGTCTTTACCCTACCTACTACTTAAATTCCTTTCTCTGTATTAACTGTCTGACCCCTACCTGCTCCTTAATGACCTGTCTCTGGACTTCTGGACTGTCTAACCCCCTACCTGCTCCTTATTGACCTGTCTCTGTATTCACTGTGTATCCCCTACCTGCTCCTAAATGACCTGTCTCTGTAATCACTGTCTAACCCCAACATGCTCTTTAACCTGTCTCTGTAATCACTGTCTAACCCCAACATGCTCTTTAACCTGTCTCTGTATTCACTGTCTAACCACCACCTGCTCCTTAATGGCGTGTCTCTTTATTCACTGTAAATCAATTTAGATAAATTGACTCATTCCCTAAATTGAAATAGTAAATACTTAATCTAGATACTCTTTTGAGATCTTTTGAGAGAAAATGTTTCACCGTTCCCTGGTCCCTATAAGCTGTTGTCTTTTTAGCCATCACATGACTCACACCTCAGATACATCCCTGGATCCCAGTATCAGGGGGCGAGAGATGTGAGAATCTATCTTTAGATTGGTTCAGCAAAAGCAACCTCACACTTATGGATAAAATTAGACGTAAGACTAAATCTTACCCCCTGGGTGGTGAGTGATGAGATACACCGTTAGACTTTATGATCACTTTTACTTTAAGGCCCTGTCTGTCCACTGTAATGAGGGTATATTTGGGAAAAAAAAGTATCTTTATTTTCTGTGATTGTCTTATACAACAGAGCTTTAGTTACAGTGGTTAAGCGCATGTGAGGAGGCATGAACCAAAACAGGAGCGCTGTTTAGGTTCCGTTATCATTCGTACCGATGACAAAGCTCAGAGGGGAAAAACTGTTTTTACATTCAGCTGGCGTAGCGGTGGACGTTAACCTCAGCTGAACTCGTCCCCTTCTGTTGTGCTGCGTCCTCAGTGTGAACGACTGCATCCTGTTTGTGAACGACGTGGACGTGAGGGAGGTGACCCACAGCCAGGCGGTGGAGGCGCTGAAGGAGGCCGGGGCCATCGTGCGGCTCTACGTCCTGCGGAGGAAGCCTGCGGCCGAGAAGGTCACCGAGATCAAACTCATCAAGGGACCCAAAGGTTGTGTGTGTGTGTGTGTGTGTGTGTGTGTGTGTGTGCGTGTGTGTGTGTGTGTGTGTGTGTGTGTGTGTGTGTGTGCGTGTGTGTGTGTGTGTGTGTGTGTGTGTGTGTGTGTGTGTGTGTGTGTGTGTGTGTACTACAATGGCAAACACCAACTGTTATTCCAACATCTGTCATTATGTTCTTTATTTGCATCCTGAAGTTGACTTTACTCGACACTCTTTTCCCCTCTCTCTCTCTCTCTCTCTCTCTCTCTCTCCCTCTCTCCCTCTTTGTCTCTCTCTCTCTCTCTCTCTCCCTCTTTGTCTCTCTCTCTCTCTCTCTCTCTCTCTCTCTCTCTCTCTCTCCCTCTTTCTCTCTCTCTCTCTCCCTCTCTCTCTCTCTCTCTCTCTCTCTCTCTCTCCCTCTTTGTCTCTCTCTCTCTCCCTCTTTCTCTCTCTCTCTCTCTCTCTCTCTCTCTCTCTCTCTCTCTCTCTCTCTCTCTCTCTCTCTCTCTCTCTCTACCTTTCCCTCTCATCTCCTCCAGGGTTGGGTTTCAGCATCGCTGGAGGGGTGGGGAACCAGCATATACCAGGAGACAACAGCATCTATGTCACCAAGATCATCGAGGGCGGGGCCGCCCACAAAGATGGCCGCCTGCAGATCGGGGACAAGATACTGGCGGTGAGCCCCCCTTCTTTATGTGACGTATGAAGCCACCCCCCCCCCCCACACACACACACACACACACTGTGGGCATCCCCGTTCTCTGCATGGACTCTGACTCTATTCAGTCAATCAAACTTTATTTATATCTGGCTTTTACGGCAAGACTGAAAACTCAAAGTGCTTAAAAAGGAAACAACCCTAAACAACAACAATAAGTCGTTTACAAAGTTTGGATTTAAGCAATTTAATCACGGAGATACATTTGACAAAAATGATATTGCACATTACTCGATAAGAAGAAAGCTGAGCTAAAAATGTATGTTTAAAGATTTCGTTCCAACACAAGGTAAGGTTATATATCAACAACTAAAACATCCAGAAACAAAGAGAAGCGTGCTGTGTGTGCCATAACACACAATGGCCTTTTAATTATTTGGAGAGAAAAAAACGTACAGCTGTAATTTTCATGGCTGGATCTGACATTCATGGATAATGTTTAAACTATGCGTAGGATGGGGGCTTGAAGCCCATTATTTCCCTGGTACCTTGCTGCCACCCGATGGACAAAGCTGGAACTCCTGTTAGCCTGTAACTAGCAAGCTGAAAATAATTAAAAATATTTTTTACCAAATTATGTTTTAGTAGTTTGCATCAGATCTGACGATATGTTCAATCTATGTGATTCAAAATCTGTCACTTTTTTGGGATCCCAGAGATCCAGACTGAACTGTTTGGATACAGTGTACTACATGCGTTGGGGGAAAGGATAGCCGACAGCATGCTGATGTTAACTAGCAGTGTGCTACATGCTAATGCTTACTTTACTGGTGCAGTTGAACAGCATGCTACATGCTAGTGCTAACTGTACCGACTGGTACAGGTGAACAGTGTGTGCTTGGAGGACGTGATGCACGAGGACGCGGTGGGCGCGCTGAAGAACACGGCCGAGGTGGTGTACCTGCGCGTGGCCAAGCCCAACAACCTGTACCTGACCAACTCCTACAACCCCCCAGACCTCACCAGCAGTAAGCATATCCTGCATGGCTTAAACATGACGCAAAAAAGAACAAGAACGACAACAACGTTCTCTCTCTCTCTCTCTCTCACCTATCTCCTTCTACCCTTCAGGGCTCACCAGCACTAAGGCTCTCCCTCTCTCTCTCTCTCTCTCTCTCTCTCTCTCTCTCTCTCCCCGCCCCTCCAGTTAGGTATAGCAGTAGAGTTTCAAGGTTGATGGTGTAACAGCCGGGAGGAAAGTTGTTGTACTGCTGCGACTGCACATGAGCACAGCTCCCTGAGCTTCAGTGATTGACACACTATAACGACGCGTGGCTCCCATGACTTTGTAAAGTTATTGTTGCTCAGTGATGAAGCAATTATCTTTTGTGACTATTTTTAAAATTGTTCTGGCCAGAGAGTGTGTGTTTAACTATATCAATACGGATGGTTACATTTAGGTCTTAAGTTTGACAGGGTTAAAGTTAGGGTAAGAGATGATTACGCTGAGGTATGTAGTGGAACGTTTATGGTTAGCGGCATTTATGTTTTGTGTATTTTGAGGTTAGAGATGGCTACATTTTTGGTATTAGGTTAAAGGTGATTTGCTTAAAGTATGTTGAGGTATCAGGTCAGAAACGGCTAGGTTACAGTATTTAGTGTGGTTAGGATCCAAGAACTGTCGTAATAGCTTCCAGCAGTGTCTGTTTAGTCTCTTCATTTAAAAGCACAACCTGGGCTGCATTTATATCTATGAATACCGGGGAAGTGTTTCACGTCAAAGTTCTCCTCCAGGTGTTTCACAGATATACCGTAAAAGTGATGTGTCAGTGTTTTTTTTTGGAGGACAGGCAAAACGAAATGGTAAAAACAGATTTGTCCATCTCACATCTAAGACTCGGGGGAGAAGTGGCATGTGCTTCTTGGTGAATAGTGAAACCAGGTGTTTCACAGGAATGTGTTCATGCTGCTGGGATTTTTAGAAAAGTATGCGGTGAAGACATCTGTTTTAGTGGTGCTGCGACTCAGAGTCTACACAGAACCCTGAAAGAGTAGCTAGCTAGGTTCATTAACGTGTGGGGGAGGGCCGGTAGCAAATCAATTTGAAAATGACACATGTTATATATTTTATATGCTATGCAGTACCTGGTTTGTTACTGACATGATGCTGAAATAATTTTCCCTTGTTTCATTTGCAGCATATTCTCATATGGACACGGACCTCAGCCACCCCAACTACCTTGGCTCGGATTACCCACAAGCCCTCACTCCCACCTCGCCCAGCCGGTTCTCACCTGTGCTGCACGGCATGATGGGAGACGAAGACCTGCCCAGGTAATTAAGAGAACACCAAAACCATCGGCTTCGGAAAGGCTGTTTTTGTTTCCTTAGATTCTCCTCTCTACTGCTAACTCCCAAAGTCCATGGGAGCAAGAAACATAGAATTAAGAGTCATAACTCATAACTGTGTCTGATCCTGGTGGGACGTGCAGGTTATGGGCGGTTGCTTCGGATTGGTTGATGTTGGTTGAGGTTGACGTTGCCTTAGGTGTGTGAATGGTGTGGTATTAATCTTCAAAGTGCTGCAGGTGACCACAGAGGGGTCTGTTTACCATTTGCAGAGAGGCTATATAGTGTTAACAATTTATATACATTTTAATTGAAGCTTGAAAAACTGTTGTATACTTTAGTTAAAAATGCATAAGAAATTTATGTTTTGGAGGATGAATCCACAGTGTTGGTTTTTGATGTATTAATCAGTAATTATTTAATACCCTGTGGATTTTCTCATTAGTGTGGCTAGTGGATGGAACCAGGAATCCCTTATATGGCCACAAACATTCACCTCACATCTCAGTGGTCATGTGACTCCAGGCCTTTGGAATGTTCTCCCAGACCTCTGAGTCATGGCTGACTTCACAAGATCACTTTTTTCACTTTTCACACTCACATGGGCAGTTAATATTGAACATAATTATGTTGCCTATCATCCATTTACTTTAATCAATGTTAAGAAAACAGACGCCGTGAGATTAAAGAAGCACCACTTGCGCCGCTATGAATATTATTTAGCGTTATTTTTCCTCTTAGTATTATGATTGTTGTTTCAGTAGTTTCAGTTTATAGCCGTTTCTTATTTATTGTAGTTCTAGTGCAAATCATACCATCAATCACAATGTTGTCCCTAACCATCTGTCATGTTCCCACCTCGAGGTGCAGAAGAAGGAGCGAGATAAGCAAACGCCTTGTGACTCCATGCATATCATTTAACACTCCTCTGAGTATTATGGTCTATTTAAGTAGGTTGTATCAATCTCTTCTTTTATTGTTGTTCCACCGGCATGGCCAGGTCCTATATTTACCCAACTAAACTTGAATAAACAGCAGGGAGAAGAGATCCACTTGTGACTCCATGAACATCATTGAGCCCTGTTCAGGAGAGTACTGCGGTCTGTCCCCCCCATCCACAGGGACCCAAGGAGAGTGCTGATCCACAGGGGGTCCACGGGGCTGGGCTTCAACATCGTGGGAGGAGAGGACGGAGAGGGCATCTTCATCTCCTTCATCCTGGCCGGAGGTCCGGCCGACCTGAGCGGGGAGCTGCATAAGGGAGACCAGATCATCAGTGTAAGACCACCAGAGTGCAGAGTCGCTCACCAGCTTCCACAAAACACGCTCTCATTCAGAGCATAGCCTCCCCCCTTACCCCCCCCCCCCCACACCCCACTTATGTATGGTCTTTTGTACGTCCTGGCACTTAATGTACACACTTATTGTATGTTGTATGTCCTTGTACTTAAAAATACTACTTAGCATTGTGTAGCATCTTATCCTAGCTAGCTTAGTTGTATACAGGGAAATAGCCTAACAATTGTTAGTGCTTGGCACTTGGTTCTATGAACATCCAACATTGTTGTTTCTCTTTCTTCTGACCAACGTACTTATTGTAAGTCGCTTTGGATAAAAGCGTCTGCTAAATGCCCTGAATGTAAAATGTCAAAGTACCAGCGTGTCCTCGTCTGGATTCTGACCATCGTGGTCATAGATAGGGTAGCACTGTGTTTGATAGTGTCGTTTTGAACACGGATAGAGAGTGATGGACACTGCGGTGGTGACAGAGGGACTACGTGGTGTTTAACGGAGCTGTACTGTCGTAGTGGTTGAGTTAGATAGCGATTGCTTTTAACGGTGATAGGGATAAACAGTGTGTGATGGTGATGCCGTCTTAACAGGTGAACGATGTGGGTTGTGGTAGTGATGGTGATGGTGTGTAGAGGGGATAGTTAGCGATAGTGATAGACAGTATATGACAGCGGTGGTGTCTAACTGGTGAACAGAAGGCGTGAACAGAACTAGTGATGGTGTATAATAGTTGTATCGAAAGTGATAGTGATCAAGATTGAAAGTGGTTATGATAAATAGGGTGTTATAGGGAGGCCGTCAAACAGGTGAAGGGAGAACAGTAAGAGTGATAGTGATAGACAGTGTGTAACAGCGAGGGGGACTAACAGGTGTACGGCATGTGACAGAAGCAGTGATTGTGATAGTGTATAAAAGGTGATAGACAGTGACAGTGTGTAACAGCGCTGGTGTCTAACAGGTGAACGGCGTGGACCTGCGGATGGCGACACACGAGCAGGCGGCTGCGGCGCTTAAGAACGCCGGTCAGACCGTCACCATCATCGCTCAGTACCGGCCGGACGGTGAGTACAAACACACGCAGTGGACAGACTGCGCCCGGGGCCACGCGCACACACAGGGGTACCCCGTGCCGGGGATCGACCCAGGACCACGGCGTAGTTCTCCGCACATGTACACGGCGCTTTTGTGCTGATCTGTCTGTCTTTTTTTTTTTTTTTTTTTTACTGTGTTCAGTGTGAAAATAACAGCTATTAGGTTGTCAAGTCCAATTTATTTGTGTCGACCTTAATCACAGCTAGCGTCTCCGGGGGCCGGATCGGGTCTTTCTTCAGCGGTGATACTCACACGCTCAGGAAATGATTAGGGAGCGCAGATCCTCCCTGGTGGAATAATAATGTGTGTGTGTGTGTGTCTGTGTGTCTGTGTGTCTGTGCGTGTGTGTGTGTGTGTGTTCTCAGAGTACAGCCGCTTTGAGGCGAAGATCCACGATCTGAGAGAGCAGCTGATGAACAGCAGTATGGGATCTGGAACCACCACGCTACGAAGCAACACCAAGAGAGGATTCTACTTAAGGTAACTAACTAACCAACTAACTAACTAACCACCTCACTACGAAGCAACACGAAGAAGGGATTGTACTAAACTAACTCGCTCTCTAACTAACTCACTCACACTGGAACTAACTAACTGGCTAACTACCACACACTTACTAACTCACAACTAACTAACCACCACTCTATGAGGCAACACCTCCTGAGATAACTAACGAACTAACCACCACGCTACGCAGCAACACCAAGAGAGGATTCTACCTTAGGCAATTCACTAAAAACAAACTCACTGACGTTCTCTCACACTCAGTGCTGGCTTTTCCCCAGTTTGAGGGTGGCAGCGGCTCAGGAGGCAGAGCGGGTTGACTGGTAACCGGAAGGTTGCTGGTTCGACCCGCAGCTCCTCCTAGAGTGTCAAGGTGTCCCCGAAAAAGACGCCTCAACATTGACTGCTCCCGACAAGCTGGCTGTCGCCCTGCATGGTTGAAACCGCCGTCGGTGTGTGAATGTGTGAATGAATGGTCAGCAAAATCCCCTAAATGTAAAAAAGGGAGATGACTCTTCCTTGTGAACCCACCTGCACCTGCTGTTGCCCATCCCCCAGGGCTCTGTTTGTGAACCCACCTGTACCTGCTGCTCTCCGTCCCCCCAGGGCTCTGTTTGACTACGACAAGACGGCAGACTGCGGCTTCCTCAGCCAGGCGCTGGGCTTCCACTTCGGGGACGTTCTGCACGTCATCGACTGTGGTGACGAGGAGTGGTGGCAGGCCCGCCGGGTCACCACCCCCAACGAGGCAGAGGAGATGGGCTTCATCCCCAGCAAACACAGGTGGGTCTGGGGCTTCTTTCATCCCCAGCTAACACAGGTGGTTTGGACGCCCACTATCAGCCGTGTGCTGTCTGTTGTCTGGCCTGGTTTCACTTTGTAGGAGAGAAACTGGCTCCGGTATTGGAGTTGCTTTATTGCTTAAAGTACTCTGCTAAGCCTCCCCTCCCCATGGGTGGGGATGTGACACCTCATCCACTACCAGCCTATAGCAACCACCTGGGTGATGCAAGTGTGTGCCAGAGCACTCACCACGCACAGGCTTTTCACGGTAGGAGAGGTGGGGAATGAAACAATGCAGTAATAGAGAGCAGGGAATGATTAAGTAGCCTAGTTGGCACTCCTACTCCTTTTATGATGGCCATGGGATACGGTGTGGCCACAGGGAGTCCATTAGGTAGTTTTAACCGTTTTTATGTCTTCCACTTTCACAGGGTAGAAAGGAAAGAATGGTCTCGCACCAAAGAGAGGGTAAGCCTCTTTAACAAACCTTGAACAATCTGAACCAATCTAGAAGTTTTAATCTGGAAGTTCTCTCTCTGTAACTTGTTTAATAACCTGTTTGTGTTTGCGTTGTGATTTGTATTGTAGGACCACAGTCGCGAGACTCTGGGCTCTCAAGGTCAGTTGAACGAGAAACCTGAACCATACAAACTCACTGTGTTACTGTACTGTGTTCTGTACTAAGTCCAAATGCTACAAGATGGCTAGCTGCTTGCATTGAAACGGTACAATGTCTGATTTGATAGCTGTCCTGTTTAGTTGATCCATCTAAAACATTTAACTGACAAAAGCAAACAAAAGAGGACGAGATGAGAATTGTTGTCAATGTTGAATTAGTTCCCTCAACTCAGAAGAAAATGTCTTCTTCCCTGTGTACCAGGAAAGTTATAAAGTTATTCTGCCTTGGGCAGTGCATGTTTTTGAGGGATGTTTACAGTTTGCTACCCTTACTTTTTGTTCCCTAGGGAACCCACACAGCTATGAGACGGTCACACAAGTAGAAGGTAAGGTCCTTCGCAGACTCGGGTTTAAATTGAATAGATCGATCTGTATAGCCCTTAATCACAGTTACAGTCTGGGAAAAAAAAATCGAAATCCAGATGAATGGTAAATGGATTGCATTTATACAGCGCTTTTCTAACCAGTGGCCACTCAAAGCGCTTCACAATATTGCCTCACATTCACCCATTCATGCACACATTCACACACCCACTGTGGCGTCAGGCATGCAAGGCGACAGCCAGCTCGTTAGGAGCAGTTAGGGTTAGGTGCCTTGCTCAGGGACACCTCGACACTCTAGGAGGAGCCGGGTATCGAACTAGCAACCTTTCAGTTACCAGTCGACCCGCTCTACCTCCTGAGCTACTGCCGCCCATCTGAAGATTACTTTTTTTTTAGAAGATAGTAGATTGGTAATTAAACTCAAACACAATCATGAATGTGTCTGGTTATCTGGCACACTTAAAGAGTGATCAAAGTCTTAAGTTCGAGGCAGTTGCCTTCATTATCTCACAGTGTTAATGCAGCCGTCCCACTGATGTGGAAGTGGTGGCTAGTGAGTAAGCTGGTAGCCGTCAGATGGCCTAATAATCCCTTGTTTTCTTTGTCTCCTCTCCTTCACGCTCTGTCTCTGGTCTCTCCATGTCCAGTCCATTACGCAAGGCCCATCATTATCCTGGGCCCGGTGAAGGACAGAGTGAACGACGACCTGCTCTCCGAGTTCCCCGACAAGTTTGGATCCTGTGTTCCACGTACGTCCTTTTACCTACCTCAATGGATGAATCCGATCAATAGATTCATCTGTTTTTCCGTACCTTTATCAGTGCTTCAATAGATTAATCAGTGCTTCAATAGATTGCTATTTGATTGAGTCTTTAATAGATTAATTGGTTCTTTAGTAGATTTAGTGGTTCTTTAGTAGATTGGTTCTTTAATAGATTGATCGTTTCTTCAGTAGATTGATCGGTTCTTCTTTAGATTGAACAGTTCTTCAGTAAATTCAGCTGTTCCTTCGTAGATTGATCAGTAACTTCAATAGATTGATCGGTTCATGGATATTTCTTAATCCTATTGTGGATGATGAAATAGTGATGCATATTATTGAGGTATCTTGTGTAGATTACAAACCACCTCAGTAACAGCTTTGGAAATACCAAATTCTAATGAATTGATAGATTGTCTGAAAGACTTTCCGATTGATTGATTGGCTGATTGATCCACAGACACCACGCGGCCCAAGCGGGAGTACGAGGTGGACGGGCGGGACTACCACTTTGTGTCGTCAAGGGAACAGATGGAGAAGGACATCCAGAGCCACCGCTTCATCGAGGCTGGGCAGTACAACAGCCACCTGTACGGCACCAGCGTGCAGAGTGTCCGGGAGGTGGCCGAGCAGGTAGGACCCCACAGGACCCACCGCACCCAGACAGAGCCCGCCACTACCCAGCATGCCCCAGGAGGCACCACCATTTTACAATGAGAACACAAGTCGTATGGTTTTTCTTACGCACCCAAACACACATGAACACACAAATAAAACAAATGCGGTCATAGACACTCATAACCACTCACACGTTTAATTAATTAATTTACTTACTAATAATCACTACTCTTTATTCATTTAGCAGTTGCTTTTATCCAAAGCAGGGAATTTTTATTTTTTATTAGATACATTAAAATCAGGTAGTGGTTAGGGCCTCTTGCTCAAGGATGCCTAGAGGGAGACAGGGGATATTGGGGTTTGAGCCCAGAACCTTTCTGCTGGGATTCAAACACCCTAGCTACTATACTATCCTGCCCTCCCCACACACACACACACACACACACACACACACACACACACACACAGACACACAGAACACAGAAACTGATTTATGTGCGTGTGTGTGTGTGTGTGTGTGTGTGTGTGTGTGTGAGCAGCAGGGTAAGCACTGCATCCTGGACGTGTCGGCCAATGCGGTGCGCAGGCTGCAGGCCGCCCAGCTCCACCCCATCGCCATCTTCGTCCGACCCAAGTCCCTGGAGAACGTCCTGTATGTACACACTCTGAGTCAAGGAACCGCACCATTCCAACCGTATATCCATGTTGGTTGGTTGCGTTGGAACCCTTGGTTCCTTGGGGAAAGCATGGCACTGACACATGCATTGTTCTACTTCATGTAGGTTAAGCCGTCTAGGCTTCCCCTTATGGGCTTGTCCCGTGCACGAGCGTACACTCTCCTAGACGGCGTGGCCTAAAAAAAAGAACTAGAGTTATAATACTAGAACTATCGTTTTCAACTCTGCATTCTATGTCCCCACCCCGGATGCATTTAGACAACTCAATTTCAATTTAGTTGTCATGGTGTCGCCAGAGATTCTGGCAGGTTTGCCCACCCATTTGACCAAATTTGCCGCTAGGTGAATCAGGTCTAAACAGAAAAGGTCAGGGTAAAACAGGACAGGCACAGTTCTATATTTTACATTTATGTATATATATATTTGTATTGACAATTTGTGTATATGTGTATATTTTTATTTTATTTTCTACTGCCACGATGCACTTTTGCGCTTGTGTATTACTTTTATTGATTGTATCTTCATATTTCATAGTTCTTTCTGTCTTGGGCAGGGACATTATTCTGAATCTGAAGGCAGACAGACAAGAATGCCTGGCAGTACAAAAGGGCAGCTTGTTTATTGCAACATAACACAAGAAAATACAACTTTATTAATCCCAGACATGCATTTATACGACTACAACACAATGTGTATTGGCGACGGGGTTGTGTATCGATGAATTATACCAAGATAAAAGTCACTTTGATGAGCCTGTCTACAATTACACATTTTTGCATATTAATCACAACATCACAAAAAAATGAATATTGCTGATTAGGACTGGAATTAAATATGTTTGCATCCCAATGACTTAATACGACAACACAATGAATATTGATGACTTGCACATTGACGGTTCGCTCGACAACAACATTAACTTGCCTCTGACCCAGATAAAATGAAATGCTTGTGTGCGCTGATGTCTTACTAGGACAATACAATTACATGTGATGACTATGATGCTTTGTGTACTGATTTTTGCATTTGTTTGTTGTTTTCCCAGTGAGATCAACACCCGTCTGACGGAGGAGCAGGCGAGGAAGGGCATGGACCGCGCCCTGAAACTGGAACAGGACTTTCTGGAGTGTTTCTCAGGTAACCCCTTCCCAACACACGCACACGCACACACACACACACACACACACACACACACACACACACACACACACACACACACACACACACGCCCTCCTAGAAACTAAGACAGAAACAGGAAATGACGTGTATTCTGTTTCTCATGCTCCCGTGCATTAATGATGTTGTCTCCTGAGATGTTGTTGATGTCTCGTTCCTTTGGCGAATACCCATCAGTGTGTGAATGGTAGCGACATGGTGTGTGCGTGTGTGTGTGTGTCTGTGTCTGAGTGTACATATGTATGAGTTGGTGTAGGCACCGTTTGAAATCGTTGTTTGGAATTGTTTCACCAGGGTGGGCGGGGGGGGGGGCGGCGCTGGTTGAATAGAGAAGGACTTGGCACGTCTTGTAGCTCGTAGCCCACCCAGAGGCCCCTTGTCAATCTCACGCGAGCGAGAGAGTATGACAGATGTGCCCCCATTGTTTCATATACACACACGCCTCTAGCGTGCCTCTGTTCTCACTATCTGGTCCTCTGGTCCTGGCTGTCACTCTGAAGATCCACCCAGCATCTTCTTTGTTTTCATCTAAATCCGTTCCCTGGAAAGCCCCGCAACGCGGTCCGATTCATCTCAATTGGTTATCCCTTCGATGCATTTCCAATTCTGAACTTCTAAACTGTATATCTTGATCTGACATTTCTCCTTTTTTTTCTCAATTCTTCTCTCCCACCTCTCTTTTCCCTCCTCGCTCCTTCTCACTCACTCCCGCCCCCCTTTTCTGTCCTCCGTCACTCCCCCCCCCCCACACACACACACACACACACACACACACTCTCTCTCTCTCTCCGGCACCACACGTGGACCCCATCTGCAGCCGTGGTGGACGGGGACAGCTTTGAGGAGGTCTACCACAAGGTGAAGACAGTGATCGAGGAGCAGTCAGGGCCCTACATCTGGATCCCCACCCGAGAGAGGCTGTGATGACAATGTGCCCCTCGACCTCCGCCATCAGCCCCCCCCCCAGCGACCCACCCACCCTCCCCCAATACCGATACCTCCCGCCCGGCCGCCACCCTACCTTGACCGACACCCCTCCACCCACGTCCTCGCAGCCAGCCCCACGACCCACACATGCAGATGATCAGAGAGGAGAGAGAGGGAGGGAGGAGTCAGGGAGAGTGGAGCACGACTGAAACCGTAGAATAAAAGAGTGAGTGAGAGAGAGGAAAGATATGTAAAATAAGTACAGAGACTTACAAAGAGGGGGTGATACATCTGATCAGGATTCCACACCCACTAGGGGGACGTGTACTGGGACAGAAGGTGGAGAGGGTCCCATCCAAGATGGCTTCCTTGCCCCCCCAGGCAGGAACACATTGTTCAGACCTGGACCCCCCCCTCCCTCCACCCATCCTCCTCCACCCCAACGACTCCCACTAGATACTCACCCCCACTAGCCCCTATTTCTCTGAACACCCCCCTTACCCCTCCAGCACATCAACGCCAGACACAGGACTGCGACCAACAGATAGGCTTTAATAAACGTCCTCCCTGTTCATCCTCTTTCTACATCGGCTGGCGTTTTCATCTCCTCCTCCTCCTCCTCCTCTTCCTCCTCCTCCTACTCCTCTCCACCTGCTCCTCAGCCTCTCTTCCAGATCAGAGCGGGGGTGGGGAGAGTGAGAGAGGAGGGACTGACCAGGAGGGCTTCGCCTGGATCCGAGGTCTTAGTGTGGACGAAAAAGACGCGTTTTTCTGAACCCGAAACCACAGACTCGCACCTTGGCGAAGTGACTGACCATTTGAATCATTTATGCTCATTTACAAAAATATTGCAAGGAATTATTTAAAAAAGAAGAAAAAAAACAAGAAAAACCGCTGAAATTATATTTGGGGGTAAAGATGTACGCTGAATTTCTGCATGCCTCCCGAGAGAAGAGAGATGGGTACGTGGGACGCTGGGAGACAGGGAGGGGGGGGTGTGTGTGCTTGAGACGTGGCCGGGGGAGTAACTGGGTTGCTGTCTCCTCTACCCACCCCCCACCCCCCCCGGTTGAGTCTCACAGAGAGGGAGAAAGAACGAGAGACAGCTGTGTGGCGGTCTGGAGCAACCGCTGACTCCCTGGCCTGCAGCATAGCTCCTCTAACACTAACACACACACACACACACAGAAAAAACATGCATACAGAGTTGGACGCACTCAAACACGCAGATAGATAAACACAAAACACACACATACACACTCTTAGCCACACTCACAGATATAAACACACACATATACCACACAAACATCCGTGTACGCACATGTACTCAACCTCAAAATCCATCTGCTATCAGGCACACGCTGCAAGACACAGATCCCCAAAGACACAACGTTGGTTTGAGCGAGTTTATACCCTAGCACAGTGCTCTCCAGGGGACTGGTTGTTCTTCCCCAAACTACCCACTGGGTTGAATGTTACTCATTTAGACACCAACAAAGCTTAGCTTCAGCACAGTGCTGCTAGCCTAACGTCACACACACACACCACAGTGCTGTTAGCGAAGCGTCAAGATCCAACAGCGCTGTGAGCTAAAATGCACAGCATTATTATTTGCAGAGCTTTAGTACTACTGCACAGTGCTGGGAGCTAAGCTTCAACACGCCACAGTGCTGTTAGCTTAGACTTGACCACAGTGCAGGTAGCTTAGCTTCTCCACCCAACAGTGCTGGTAGCTTAGCATCTCCCAAAACGCTGCAGTGTTGTTAGGTTCAGCAAACCACAGTGTTGTTAGCTTAGTTTCACGACACCACAGAGCTGCTCGCTAAGCTTCAACCGACCACAGTGGTGTTGGCCTAGCTTCCACTCACCATAGAGGTGGAAGCCTAGCTTCAGCACAGAGCCAGTCCCACTGACCAACAACATGGGGTCCTCACCAAGTGACATATACACTGTTCCCACTGCGTGCGTGCGTGCGTGTGTGTGTGTGTGTGTGCGTGCGTGCGTGCGTGCCTGTGTGCGTGTGCGAGTGCGCATGACGGTCCTCTGTATGGGAGGATTCCATTTTATTTCCCACCCTCCCACTGATTCTCTGCTTCTTTCTCCCTCTTGCGTCCACACAAATTATCACTTAGTCATGTTTAACAATTCAATGGCCTATATAAATATATGAATATATATATAAAAATATATATATCTTTTTTATAAGAATTTCTTACAGGTCTTAGACTGTAAAAATGGAACACCTCTGGATAAAAAAAAAGACATTGATTTCTTTGGGTGATCTTACTGTTTCAGTTGATGAATTAAGTTGCTTTTTACTGCTGAGAAACACCATCGAGGGAATGGGAGAATGGCTGAAACCGTTGACGTCACCTCCGAAACATTAACAGACAGTTGTCATGTTTTGTGTGTGTTATAACAGAATCTGATGTAGAACGCATCTGTGTGTGTGTGTGTGTGTGTGTGATTGGCCAGGATGTGTGTGTTTTATTCATGTATACAATCAGAAAAAAAGAATACCTTGGTTTATTCATCAATCATAATATAAGATTATACTATATAGAAAGGTGCAGGTGTCGGAGCAAGCAAGGGCAACGTGCACGTGAGACATTAGTGCAATATTGTTTTGACGTTATGCAACGAAGGTGGATCTGTGTGCGTTTGTGTGTGTGTGTGTGTGTGTGTGTGTGTCTGCAAAGATTATATCAGTATATTTATCAAGTTTGCACTGACGGCATCATATGCTACAGGTATGGATGGACGGAGGGCAGTGACGGACCGCCTGAAGGACGCCTCGGGGTTCTCTATCGCATGTGTTTGCCTTTACTTTGTTTTGCTTCGAATTACAGCGACACACGCGTGGAAGTGACAGTGTGTTGTGGACGTGAGCATCATTATTTATTCAATCCGTTTATTTTGACCCTCCACCACACCCCCCTCCCTCCCCCCCCCCGTGCTACGGCCAGGAACGGCTGGAGCTCGGGGAGACGTACGGTTGATCCTTGGTTTGTTTGATTTATAGGTCGGTTTCCAAAATTCAGTTTCTGGGCCTGTGTCGTTTTTTTTGTCTTGATTTTGGGGAAGGAGTGGGACTTAGGGGGGTTGGGGGCGGGGCTTGGGGAGGGGGTGGGGGGGGGCAGGGTTTCCTGAGCCGTTGTAAATATTAGAAATCTTGCGGGGACATGTGACTCTGGACTTTTTTAGCCATGCACACGGTTTGACTGGATGGACGTTGAGATCATATCAGAACCTACAGCCCATCGAATACACACACATAGACACACTAGCACTCACACACACAACGACAAACATATGCACATGGATGCACATACACACACACACACACATGTAAGCACTCCCACATATCGACACATCCACCGAATCACTGAGAAGCGATGGCATCACATCACATGGGACATGAATAGAAAATCTTTCAATATCTTTGTTTTAAAGGTTCAATGTATTTCTTATTATCTCTCAGCCATCCTTATCATAGTGTGATATTCCTTATAAAATATATGAATTTTTACAGAGAAGATTGATTATAAAGTTACAACAAAGTCGACCGATGCAGAAGAATATATTTAACAATGACAATATCAAGCAAAATAACATGTTCCAGTTCAGTGAATCGCTTGTTGTAAATTAGCTATAAATTAATAAAATGAATTTAAAAATGCTTTCTGAGAATCGACTCTGCCACGCTTGTTTTATTTTGTCCCTGTTTATTTTGCATTCTTTGTTTGGAAACATTGGGCTCGGGCTACGATCACTCTGTATAGTCAGCTTCTGAAATGTGCTCTAAATAAAGCCGTGATCCACAACGCAGCGTGCTTACATTGGTGTGCATCCGCCTCCCCACACATTGTTTCAACCCTGTCCAGTCATGTGTTGTGTATAGCCCTTAATCACAGCCACAGTCTCAGAGGTATTCACAGCCCGAATTTTACGACACCCCTTTATAAACATCTGTCCCTTATATCAATGTCCCATAAAGTAGTTGGCAGGTGTCTTCTCATGTCAACATACCCACCATTCGTCAGTCTGTTTTTATAAAACCGACCTTTACCCTTCCAATTTTTTGTGTAAAATAATTACTGAAAGCCAGCAATCTCCTATCTCCTGCGACCCCAACAGGGATCACGACCTCAAGGTTGGGAAACCACGACGTAAAGACCACCAGCAGAGGGCGCTCTTCCACCATACTATGAAGGCACCGCAGGCGTTGACTATCATACGTCGCCACAAGCCTCAGGACTCGTCTTTAATTCCCTCCCAGCATCCCCCCCCCCCTTTCTCCTCAGAGGACAAATGATCTCCGCAGAATCCTTACTATTAAGCTGTTTCCGTTGCCACCCCAATAATGATCAGGTATTTGTGTGTTTCCACGTCGGTCCCAGGCGGGCCTTTCCCAGGTTAAAGAATGTCCACCAGGATCAATACAGCAGCCATCGTCTATCTGGATGTGTGCCAGAAAAGGGAGGCGAGGCTGCTACCCGATCCGTCGGCTGCGACCAACAAGTGACCCAGTTTCTGTAGGAGAAGGATCAGGAATGCTGATTTTAAATATATAATTTATTTACAGCTATATTTTGTATCCTTTCACAATTTAATCATGAAATAATCACCATTGCATATGCATAAATGAATAATAATATCCGAAGTCCATATGATTAGGCGATGAAGGTAGGCCTACATTGTCACTAGGCTAGGTTGTGTCAACGTTGGGCACCAAGTCTTAAAATATCTTGAACATGTGACAGGAATGATTGCCTTAATGTTGACAAATAGTTGTAGCCTGATCACAATCACACCAAAAAAATCTAATGAGGCAATATTTTTCCATGTTTGCATTTAGACCACTATACGCATTTACACGTTTACACCCCACTCCAGGTTTACATGTAGAGACACTTCACACTACCCCACACCAGGTTTACATGTAGGCTACTGACACTACACTACACCACACCAGGTTTACATGTAGTGACAATATACACTACCCCACACCAGGTTTACATGTAGTGACACTATACACTACCACACACCAGGTTTACATGTAGAGACACGACTACACACTATCCAACACCATTCCTGACTAAAGTTTAGCCTCGACTGTGTTTTTCTAATATACTTGGGAGTTCAGGCTTTTTTTCAATTCGCTGCAGGTGATTAAAAGCAGTGTGGGAACACGAGGGGTGGGTGGTTGAAACAACATGTTTAAGAGCTATCCAGAATTATTAGAGGACTCTATCAAAGCTATCTCAATAAACTAGGCTGCTCTGGGACGGCGGCCAAGCGTCCCTATAAAACAACAGGCACTTAAACAACTCCCAGCCAATAACATCTGTGGTCATAGCGCCGCTATCAGCCATCCCCAAACCAGCAATCTTCAAACTGCACTTGTGTGCAGGGCTGCAACAGTAACCCCTCCGTCTCTTCAACCAGACACAATGCAGTGCTTCTGGAGAGGAGACGGACATTGCTTTCAACCGATCCAGGCCCATATTAAAACTTTAAAATGCAGAATCTGTGTGTGGTCTCAGACTTCGACAAAAGCTGGTATTCATTCTCGCCTACTGCATCCAATTCAATGTCACTCCGATCTGAGGTAAGGCGACCTGCAGCGCTGTTTCTGTGGCTGATATGGATGAATGTGCTAGATTTGCACAGTGCTGCTGCTACAGGTGAATAGGCTGACAACAAAGCACCCCCCCCCCCCCCCCCCCCCGTGGAGTTTACCAGCGCGCAGTGTTAGCACCAGTGGTTTAACTAGTGTGTGGTGGTGCATCATGTTCACCGCACGCTCTGGCCGCAGAGTGCCAGCTCTTAAATCAGCCAAACCTCTTCTCCCACTGGCACGACGCCCAATGTCCTGTCCTTGTACATATTACTGGAAATTCATAAGACGCACTGAAATTTATTATAACACACCGACTGTGAGGGTGACCACCACAGAACTCCCCATTGGTCCGCCATCATAGCAGGGAAATACAACTCTAAAATATGCGAGAGCTGTTATGTGTCTCCATAAATTAACGCCTAATATATCTGGCATGGAAAACGTGGAAATAAGCAGAGCAGAAAATGTATACGTTGGAACCAGGCCCAGGCTCCAAAGGCCCAAACACGGTACTCTGGGTAGTAGACGGTGCCTCTTTCCAGCTCAAACAACGGTGCTGCTGCCACCTAGCGGCGGGTCTCACTGTGGAGGGAGGTGGTGGGGTGCGAAGAGCCACACTGTGCAGCAGTTTGCACTGTTGTCGGCGAGGGGTGCTAGGCTAGGGAGAGGGTGGGTGGGGGGGACTGTTCACCCCCTCTAAAGTGAGAGTGGAGAGCACTACTAGCAATAGCAGCCTGAGTGGGGAGGAGCGTACGCGGCCAGCGGAGGTTGCTGGTGCCATTCGTCGACTCGGGTGGCTCAGAGCGGAGATGTCCACGGTGGAAACTCCACACATCAACGCAGCTGCCATCCGCCAGACAGATTAGAAACGGGGCAAGTTTTGATGACCTTCTGTTGAGTGATCGATCGGCAGATTGACGGATTGACTGCTGAAGAGACCGCTGAAGAGTGGATTTTCTTGAATCGTAGCCAACCTCTTTTTTTGGGACTAAAAGCAGCACCCCCATACATGGAGGCTGTCATAGCGACTCACGTCAAGAAAACTTGAATTGAGCAAGCGAGTAATCCGGGAATAACGCTTATATTAACGTTATTCGGGAACTTCTCTAGCCATGGACTGTTGAATCCAAGTGTCCTCGTTTGCGGTTTGACCCATTTTGTGATCGATCGGAGGGGATTGTAGGGAAGTCGCCCGAAACCCACCAACAAAGAGCGTTAAAGAACAGAACCCAGAGAGTTGGGACTCTCCACACCACTCGGACCTAACGGGATGATGCGGCTCAGTGGCTTCCAAAGGATTTCCTAGCCCTATATTGAACCCATCGTTGAAGATTTACCCCACAGACGCACACAGGTGGATCACCAGTTAACTCGTCCTCATCGGGGATTTGCTTGGTTTTAAACCAAAAGAAACGAAAAAAGTTATGACTGTGTTCCTTTAACATTGACTAGTGTCTACTTCTACACGTTACAGTAATAACCACCAACGATTTTTCTGACCCTCCTGATTTGACCACTACAAGAAGGATTTGAACTATAGATGGTGACAGGAGCCTGGTCAGTGGGTGCACTGCCCTTCCCGAGCAGCTCTCTCTCCAGGTCAACCCCGATAGTAGGTCTTCTGTCGGTGTGGTAGCATCTCCCCTGACGGTATGGATCCGACCACCAAGAACCTGGCGCTGCTGGGATTGGTCCTGCTGGAATGCGTGCTCCTCATTTTTGGAGAAGAAGGTGAGTTGTAGTTCCATTATACATATATATATATATATATATATATATATATATGACATGATAAAATGACCTTAGCTAGCTAATTTGCTGTTGGTTGTAATGGGGTTGATTTACCCTCATTTCTGACCAGTGTTTAAAACACACACACACACACACACAAACTTTGCTGCAATTACCACACCAGACGGCCTATTTGCATTCCCATTGTGCCGACTTTTATTGTTGTCCTGGGTATAAAAAAGTGCTTGAGTCAAAGATGTTGGCAGGCACACGTGATCACGTGGTCTCTCGCACTAAAAATGAGTACTATTTGGTTTGATTGTTGACCCGGCCACACACTCCTTCCAGTGCAAGAGGCTCACGCTGCTACATGCAGTAGTGCAGCATTGGTTGATGTTTAAAAGGCCCACGAGGCGCGTGCCTTCATAGCTAATGAAGTTCCTAAATCCGTTTTTAAAAGCGCTGCGCACGCAGGATGATTGCGTGGTGTCACAAGCCTATTGCTAGTTTTTCCAGAGATTGCTGTGATATTTATGAAATAGAAATAGAATAGAATGCCTATTTCTATTTGAGTGTTTGAATATGTAATGGTTTTATCCGAAAAACATTGATGCTCAGCTTTTTATTATTATATTGAATCAGTTTGTCAAAACAGATGAGTCCCAAGAATGGCCAAATGTAATCTCTAAGGATCAAACAATTTGGTCGTGACAACTGAAACCCTGTCAGATGTCGTGTGATGGGTTTATGTAGGCGATTATGGCATAGACTCAACAGCGAAGTGAAATAATGCTGTGAAAGCTGCAGCCAGTGGAGGAATGCTGGGGTTTGGGGGGATAATGCTAGGGTGTTGATACTGTGGGTTTAATTATTGACACGCAGTACTAAGCCACAGGTAATCCTCTTGGCGAAAACGAGTTGCTCAACGCGGACGTGTCAAACTCGATCACTCAAAATACCTCTTTAATAAACAAGAATCCAATCGGTGAGCCGGATGTTTATTATCTTTTTAATTGGGTAAAGCAAGCGACGCTCCCGTTTTTTTCTTTTGAAATTGTAATCTGTGAGCCTGGGCAGTGTGTGATGGATTAAATAAGGTGTTTGTTTTGGTTGATGGTCATGTTGTTGTGCAGTTAAACCTCCTTTTGGAATTTCCCCTCCAGAACGATACAACTCCTCTGTAAACTATGCAGGGCGGATGTTCGTGTATAGGTTGTAGTGTAGCGGATAAAACTACGTCATTCCATTGTAATGTTTCTTTTGGTCGCCTGGACATCTCGGTCGCCTATTATTGGCCCACAGTGCTCGATGCCCATGCATGTTGCGCACGGTTGGTTGTAGAATAGTATTAATCCATTTAAATCCATTCCTCCTTCCTACCCACAAACACCCACATCATTGCTTATTAAATAATCCAGTATGAATAGTGCCAACTGTATAACCTGTTGTGTGTGTGTGTGTGTGTGTGTGTGTGTGTGTGTGTGTGTGTGTGTGTTTCAATTAACACCGTAGAAAGACTTGGATATTCTGCTACAACTCTCACTCTCTCCTCTGTAATAAGTCTCCCTCTATCTGTCTCTCTGTGGCCCTCTTCTGTAGCTCAGTCTTTCTCTTTCTCTCTTCTGTATCTCTCGCTCTCTTTGGTCGCTCTACCTCCCCCTGGCTCTGCTAAGCTCTCTATCTTTAAACCTGAGCCCACATTGTGAATGCAGGAGACAATGTGTTTCATAGTGTGGATCCAGGATGCCTCATTTGGGGCCCTGGAGCCGCTCTTTCACACATGTAGCCTTTTTATCCCTCCTCTCTGCTTGCCCCTCTCTCCTTGATGTTTGGGTTCTGCGGTGCTGTCTCGCCCCAGCTCACTGGCTCCCCTGCCGTGAAAGTGTGGATCGGTGCCCAGAAATCCCTTTAAACGGAACCGATATTTATAAGAAAGGGATTTGCATTTAAAGCAACCCTCTCCCCCCTTTCTCTCTCTCTCTCTGAAATCCCTCACCCCTTCATCCCCTGCTTCTCAATCCCTGATTAGCTTGCTCAAGAGTTAAACAGGCATCTGAGAGAACAAGTGCTTTCTATCACTCTCCCTCCCTCCCTCTGTCTCTCGTCCTCGCTCCCTCTCTGTCCCTCTCCCTCCCCCCTGCTATCGCTTTCATCCACTCTCTTTCTCACCCTGTTTCATAGCCTCGTTCCATCTCTTAGAAAAAATATTTCCCAGTCTTTTTTTTCTCACCCTCCATCTCTATCTATCTATCCATCTATCTATCTCCCTCTCTCTCCGTCATTGAAATGCTTGTGGTTTTGCAGGGGCAGTGTCGTTCTCTTTTCCCTCCCTTCCCTCTCTCCTACCCTTAACTTTCCCTCTTGCTCTCTCTGTCATGGAACGTTTGCGTGTGGCTTGTGGTTCCACAGGGACACAATAGTTCTCTCTCTCTCTCGCTCTCTCTCTCTCTCTCTCGACTGTATTTCTCTCTGTCGTGGAAAGGTTGCATGCGGTTTTTCAGGGATGTAATCCAGCTCTCTCTCCCCGTGTCCCTGTCTCTCTCTCTCTTGCGAAGGGTGTTGCCTGTGGCCTGTGGTTCTGCAGGGCTAAGATGGTTTAGGCTAAGGAGACAACACACCTCCAGCACTTACATCCGTGTCAGAGACAGAACCGAGCTTCCCAGCCGGGGCCGCTAGCATGCTCTCCTTCCCAATTTCCTGCACAAACGCACATGCACGTACGCACGCACACGCACGCACACACGCTTGCATGCACATGCGCACACATACAAATATTCATGCACGCACACACACACACACACACACACACACACACACACACACACACACACACACACACACTATTCCCCTTCTTTCTGGGGATTGTATGTATCCTCTACTACACACAGACACACACACACAGAACTGTGTGTGTGTGTGTGTGTGTGTGTGTGTGGACGGTAGAGGGACACAATGGGGACAGGCTGCAGTGGAGAGGGAATGAGGCCACCGCATAGCAGCCATGAGCCTCTGAAAACTGCACTCTGGGTACTGTGTGTGTGTGTGTGTGTGTGTGTGTGTGTGTGTGTGTGTGTGTGTGTGTGTGTGTGTGTGTGTGTGTGTGTGTGTGTGTGTGTGTGTGTGTGTGTGTGTGTGTGCGGAAGGAAAGGCAGATAGTAAGATGAACATAAGTCGATGAACTCGACAGTCAAAGTAAGGACAGAGGGAGACAGGAAAGGAGAGGGAGAGGCAGGGAGGGACGGGGAGATGAAGAGAGAGAGAGAGAGGGATGGGGGGGGAGAGAGAGGGAGAGAGAGAGAGAGAGACAGATGCAGAAGGAGTGTGTTTTTATCCGGATGTAATGTTTGCATTTGGTGGGAGATGTGGCTTATGTATTTTCTGTCTGTGTGTGTGTGCAGTCGTAGGGAAACCACCGCTGATATGTGGTTCAGTTCGAAGTTTAATTGGCAGCCCTTCTTGCCGGTTGGACTTTAATGATAGCTTCGGAGCACTGTGGTCGTTGCAGGGTTTTAATATGAGCTGCCGTCAGAGGGTATAAACAATAATACGAGAGCGCATGAAATACGTATTGCTGCGTTCAAAAGGATCTTGAACCTCACAATGAATAATGGAAAAGGGCGTTGTGGTTCAGCGGAGAGAAGACAGTTTAGGAACGGGGATCTGTGGCACTGTGCGGTGGACAAACACAGGCCCATGTATGTGTGTATGCGTTGTGTGTATGTATGTGTGATGAAGATGAAGAGGGAGTCTTTAATCTGGAGGAAATGCTCTGATTCATGCATTTGCACAGACTGTGTGTGTGTGTGTGTGTGTGTGTGTGTGTATGTCTGCGTGTGCGCGTGTGTATGTGCTCAGTTGCGCATGTGACCATTAGCATTTACTTGTTTGATCTATTTCATTCATCAACGACATATTTCCAGCATACATTTACATAGAAATGACTCAACATTTATAACCACCGTGAGCCTTGCTAGTTTCTAACTGGCCTACTTCTGGCATGCTGCGTTGCATGTTCAATCCAACATGCCAGCAGGGCGACATCTAAAACACCAGACTAACATTCCAGCCCCGTTGCTACAGCTCTCTGTGTACACAGGGCTTACGCGTTCAAACTGGCTTTAAAGGAGAAGTGTTATTGTCCGAAAAGTGGGTCATTTACGGACCGACCCTAGGCACTGCAGACGGCCACGCTGTGATGTGTTAGGTGAACTGCACATCATCCCCGCTCCTGTCTGTTGCCATTTTCTCTGCCCTGTTGTCGTGGCCGGTGTTGTTGCCGTGCGAACGTGCGATGATTCACTTGTCCTTCGGGGTGTCGCGGCCGTCTGTCTTTCGTGAGTAGATACGCGTTACTCAAACGTCGGAGACACCCGTCCCGCATTAACGGACATATCACTTATAGCGATCTATCATTATTAACACCAAGCGCGGTAATAAGCGTAAAGGCGCATCTTCTTCCCAGACAGACATTCATCTTCGTGTGAGCGATGTGTCGATGTGGAACGTGCGGTGGGCAACGTCCCCTGGACGTGGCTGACAACGTGTCACGTGTCGGGACGTCTCGGACCCAGGGATTTGTCCCGGTGACACCGAGCCGACCGCACGGGTTGAGCTTCAGAGTCCTCCGGCGCCTCTTCCCTTTTAGAAGTGTCAGACCTTGTGGATGGTTTATTTAGCGGCGGTCTGCGTCGATGGCTTCAAGCTGTCAGCCCTCCCCTGCGCTGCTTAGTCAGATGGTTGCTCCCCACAACGGATATATCCTGCATCCCGTCTGCCTCGCTAAGGCGCTTTGATACAAAAGCTAACTTCTGAGTAAAGAAAGCGACGTCCCCCCGCCCCCCCCACCTCCCACCCCTACACCCCCACCCCCCCACCCCACCCCACCCCCCTCCCCTCCTCCACCTCTCCTTCTCCTCTTTCCCAAGCTCATTTAAAATGTCTGTTTTTGTGCACCTCATGAAACATTTCTACCCGAGAGTAAGAAGGTTTTGTGTGGGGGGGGGGATTTCAGAACACAAGACTCTCCAAAAAAAAACAAAAAGGCAAAATGAGGGCAGCTAATACATATTCATCTTGACGGTCCTCACAACTTCTAATTGGCTGTTGGAGCAGTTGAGACACACTCTTGCCTCTGTGCTATTTTAACGCGGCGCGTCGGTCGGTTGCTTTTGGGTTAAAGTCAACGAGTTTGAGTGTTTGATATCAAAGCGGCACATAAAACACACATCTGGATAATGACATTTTCATGCCACGACAGGGGTTAGCGTCGCTATGTCGAACAAAGGGACGGTGCAGAAGCAATTACTCTATTAACGCTAATGGCATTAATGCTGCTTATTCATTTAGCCCGTGCTTTTATCCAAAGCAGCCTTCGTTGAGTACGGACGGGATCCCTAGGAGCAGGAAGTGGTGAGGCGTCTCACTACCCAGCATGCTGCTAATACCACATACACGACTACAACGACTAGCATGCCCATGTAAAAGATTTAGTATTACCGATAAACTTGCATACTATGTCTACCACACACACACACACACACACACACACACACACACACACACACACACACACACACACACACACACACACACACACACACACACACACTAGCATTCCGCCGCTTTTGTGTGCTCTCTCCCCAGACCCTGTCCTTGGAGGTGCACACCACAGATAAGACACTAATCCGTCGCGTGATGAATCGGCCCTGTCGGCTGTCGGTCCGTCGCTCCGCAGAAATCGAAAGACAAGATAAACACTGCGAAAAAACCACAGTAGCAAAGGGGACGGGTGGATAGTTTAGTGTTGCTGTCCTCCTCCTCCTCATGCACCACCACCACCACCACCACCAACACCTCTGCCAATCGAAAATCCTAACCCGCCCAGGGGGCTTGGAGGCTTGGGTCGGCTCACCGCACAGGTGAGCCGACCCCAGCCTCCAAGCCCTCTAGGCCGGGGAGGATGACGGAGAGGTGCCCCTGGTCATGGGGGATGTATGGGGAGGGGTGAAGGGGGTTAAGTAAAGGATAACCATATCTCTTGTGGGGTTGACGTAACCGCAGATAGGAGACAGGGTGTTGCACAGGTGCATGCTTTTGCACATTTGGTCATGACCGGTCTTCCAATTTTTATATAAATATTTATATATTTTATGTTGTGCACAATTTACCAAAATTGCCAGGCACATAACGACATGCACGCATACACCGTGGACATAGAGAGGAGGGAAAAGCAAGGAAAAATGAATTGAGTACTGAAAGAAAGAATTGGTTGACTGCAGATTATCTACGCATGCTCCTGGTCTGTTCTGTATGCATGTATGCAGGCTGGTTCCATAAATGATGGTTCCACGTATGTTCTTCCTGTGTTCCCGCTCCTAGTTTCTATGCTGCTCTTGTTCTACCGTCTTGAAGCTAATAGGTGGGTAATCATATTGATGGCGCTTGCTTCGTACACACTAGTCGGGTTTCACCGCGTGAAAGACGTGACCCACCGGTAATTAAGCTAACATAAATCGCAGGGGCGAGGGGGAAATTATTAAATTACCTCCATATTTCACGCACCTTGGCATATGGTGTTTTATAAATGAGTTTTTCCCCCTAATATTCCTACAGAGCCTCGGGGTATTATCATTTACTAGTTAATAAATCATAGTTTCTCCCAAAAAAATGACTATCCAAGCCTCAATCTTGGGAGTCCTATGTTTACAAAAACACACAAATGTGCTCAAATGAATGATGCAGCAACCACTACATGGAAATAAAATTGTTATCTCCCCTTTAATGAAACCAAAATCACCATTATCTTACCTAATGAGCATATTTCTGCTGCTTTAGAAATTTAAGTATTATCAGTACTATCACCTTTTGGGTATATGTAGGCGTGTATGTATGTATGTATATATGTAGGTAAATGTATGCATGTATATGCAAACACACTGTATGCATGACATTTGATTGTTACTCTTAAAATTGTAAGAGGGGGGGGAGGTAGATATAAGCTGAAGCTTCTGCCCCTACCCTTTGGTTACAACCAATAAATGCATTCATTCATTCATTCATTCATTCATTCGTTCATTAGAACAACAAGTAACAGAGGATCTAATATGTTAGCTAGGCTGTGTTCTACACAATGTTGGAATGTGTCTGGGTTAGATTAGATTAAATGAGTTCTGATATGTCACCGTGACACCGACAGCTGTGGTACATGTTTTGGACCACCAGTGCTGTTCTTAATGTAGCCCAGAAGTAAGAACACACTGCAGGGAACGCACTACACACTTCCCAACAAAAGTGTGTTCTGAAGTCAGGGTATAGCTATTACAAGTTTTATGGTATATATATATGTGAGTAATAAAACCGGTACTAAGATCTTACTATTAGTGATATTTGTATCACAAATACATACTTCTGTATAATCCCATTTTTCGGATACATATATTGTGACAAAGCCACGTCGGACCCCTAGAATAGGCTTTCATCTCATGTTTATTTTATTCTTTATTCTTCGGACTCTGATCTCTTTTTGAAGGTTGCGATTCGTTGCAAAACAAAGGTAACCCCCATAGACCTTCCAACTTCCCTGCATTTTTTATTGCTATTTTGTATTAATGTTATTATTCATTTCTGAAGAGATAAAGAGAACGCCGCGGCTGTAATTAGCATTTTTTTTTTAAGAGGGCTGAACTCACTTCATAACACATTGGTATTCATCAGCGCGTTTCAAAGAACATTTTCAATTTGGGATTCAAACAACATTCTCGGTGCGGGTTGCTTCCTGTCAACAATCGGTCGCACCTCTTCGTCACGGCTCCGGAGATAATCTATTTCCTCTCCCGTGGACGTGGTCGCCTGGCGTCGACGCGAGTGGCGTCCTGTAATTCTGTTGATTAAAAAACGGGGACATGCCCGTTCCACTGTCCTAATGCGGGACTCACATCGCTTGTGTTGTGTGGCGGTATTAAGAAGCGAGGGTAAAACTCATTACGTCTAGCCCGTGATATAATGTAGCATAACAGTGGATGCTTCATCCTCCATTAACCTTAGTTTCCCATGCAAGCGGGTGAGGCCATTTATACCGACTTGATTCAATTATGTATTCGTTATCCCCCTCTTGACTAATGCGCCCATCTCACCTGCTGCTCTCCCAAACTGAATTGGAGGGAGCTGCCAGATGAAGTGCCGGGCGCTGGGGGTCGTTCCCCTGACCTTGGGAAGAGCACCTTATGTATCGTACGCTTCTCCGAAAAATACCAGTTTAAGAACTGATTGAGATTCTGAACCGTTTCGAATGTTTTCCCACAGAACCATCCAAGGGCACCAAAATAAGGAGTGTTTGTGTGTGTAGCTCCTCATCCTTTCCTTCAGAACGACTGCCTTTGTCGTTTGTTACCCAGGAAACAAGTTACGGTAGATAAATACAACTATCCAGGTCATCACAACCACTCTCTAGCTGAGGGAAAGTTATGACTCCGAAGAGTGGAGTTATTCTCCTCTCCGGTCCGGTTGTCAAACTGTTTGGTGCAGCACTTTGTGGCCTCTTTGTGCTCACATTTACAATTCCGATGCTTCTCTGCCCTCCCTTAAGTGAGTCACTTGTGTGAAAGTGTCTGATGCTCAACGACTCAATGTAAGGAAGTTAGCAGCAGGGCGGGGGCGGGGCAACGACTAAACGCAACACAATAAAGCGCTAGCGGTAGCCACGGTGGAGGTGTGAACAGCCGCACAACGTCTTCCATTCTGTCTCCGTGTTTGGCTAATTCACAGACCCTGCTGACGTCTCCAGTTCCCGTTCCGCTCTAACAGAGAGACTTCCTGCCGTCATAAAGCACCCGGGACATTAAAAAGACCCCTATTGATATGCAAGCTTTACAGAAGTAGAAGAAGAAAGCGTAAAGCACATCAACACCTTTGCTCCCCCCTCCTCTTTCCTCACCTCCCTCCACTCCATCCAGTCACACCTTCCATTAATGGCTCACCTGTATCCACAGAGGTGGTGAGGGCGGCTCCTGGTCGCAGATCAGAGGACACAGTGGGGGGGGGGGGGGGGGGCGGGGGGCTGCTCTCGCTTTGCTTGTTGTGATGAATGATGTGTGTCAGGAGAGGCCAGACAAACCCCACACACATACCCACACATACCACCCCAGCATACACACAAGCATTGCACAGTGTGACTCACGCACACACACATACACACACACACAATCACACAGTGACAATCATGCACACACACACACTCACACAGTAACAATCGTACACACACACACTCACAATCACACTCACACACAGTAAGAATCACAAACACAGTAACAATCAAACAAACACACACGCACAGATCCAAACACCCCCAGCATGTACATCCTCACACGTAATCACATTCGCAACACACACACACACACACACACACACACACACACACACACACACACACACACACACACACACACACACACCGGGAGGCGAGACGGAGAAGGGCACCACAGGAAGTACAGGCCTATATTTTTACCCGCCACACAGACACAACTTTGTGTCAAAGACACCAAACAGTAGGGGAGGCATTGTGTTGGGAGCCTCCGAGCACTCATGGCTCATGTTCCACACACACAATGGATGACCCACGGAAATGAGTTCAAAGCTGGCGTGCAGGGAAGCGCCACAATGCCACAATGACGAACTCCTAAAATTATTATATTCTCCCCACACAACACTGGCAGTGATAAATAAGATTATTGTCTCACGGTTCTGGTTACCCTATGACACTGGGACACTGACCTGTTAAAAAATGTATTGGCTTTATTATTGTGTTGCTTGCTAGCATGCTATCAGGCTTTTTGCGCTGTATATCGGTTCTGATTTGGGTTTTTTATTGGTTAGCTAGCTTGCAATGTGGCATTTTTGAGCCGTGCATGTCATGATTTGTTTGTTTATCGTGTTGCTAGCTAGCTTGCCATGCAGAACATTGGGCTGTGTGTTTGTATATTTGTTATCGAGGTCCTAGCTAGCTGTGTGGCGCTGCGTTGGGTTGATTACAGGGGGAAACCGGGGACTCATTAACGTCTGAATGGAAAAGCTTTGATTGCTTTGTTGTTCTTTTTGTTTGTCATTGAAAATTACTACCTAACAGGCAGATGCGATAAACAAACACAAACGTTTACACATGTAGGCCTTTTGCTGCGTGTGTAGCCGTGTTGTGCAGCGACGGATTGCTACCTACCGCTGATGCGGCTTGATACTCGATAGCAGAAATATTATGACAATAGTGTTTCCCTCTCTTTGACCTTAACCGGTGGTCATCAGGTGTGTTTTGTGAGGCTATTTTCAAAAGAGATCAACAATGCTTGTACATCGCAACCTCCCATCGCAATGGCCGCCTTCATTTGGAAGCTTAGAAGCATTAGAATGGTGGTTAATATGTGTGTAATATTTTATTTTGGTCATTGATTAACTATTTAACGTATACTGACATAAGGACAATGTCATTATTGGGAGGCATTGTTGTCTTTGAAACCGCCACAGAATTTCTCATGTGGGACGTGGCAAAACATTTAGGACATTTAGGATTCGACAGTTCTGCAACTCTCTCGAATCCTTGCCCCAAAAAAGGCCATTATGCATTCTGATGTAAGGCCTACAAGCCCTATAGCCTTTTCTGACGGAAAGTGTCACCTTTCCTGCCTTCTGGTAAAATCCCGGCCTCGTTCTCATCCGTCTTCCACCTCTTTGTCCTATTTCTCAGATTCCTGAGCCCCCAGGCTCCTCTGTCCGCCTCTCCTCTCTAGGTGAAGAGGGGGTAATTGGTACTTGATTTTTTTTTTCTTTAATTAAAATGGGTTTTAATTGTGGCAAATGCTAGACATATAATTTCGCTCTATCGCACCCCAGAGTCCATAAAGAGAGCAATGGAATCGAGAGAGAGCGAATGTGGAGTATATGGAAAGTCACGAAGACAGACATTAGCACACGGTTGGAAAGGGTTCTTCAAATCGGGTCAGTATTGTACGGTATCTGTCAGATCTGAGGTTTGGTGATGTGAAATCAAAGCCCCGTTGCAGCATAGGAAAGAATCCATCTGCCTCAATTTGAAGGACAGGATTGAAATACTATTATTGTCCTCAAAAAGAAATGGAGTTTAAGGGTTTTCACATTTATTGCAAATTTATTTCACCATAATCTGCAGCCAAGACAGGAAGAGGGATGTTTGTCACTTAAAAGAGCAACGTTTCTTTGCCATGATTCTTTGCCAGTCCGAAGCCATATTTTTTATTTTTAAAGGTGTTGTTTTGGATAAGAAAAATAGAATGCTGCTTCTATTATTAAGGCTTCTTAAGAACAAGCTGAACTTTTCGCTGTCTCAAGCAGAATCTGTACCTGCTAATAAAGAACTGTGATGGTGTGAGGGCTAACAGACTTGGTAACATCTCAATGGACTGTAGGATTTTAGTTGGGACAGGATGTGCTGATCAGTTTGTAGACTTCAAATATTTTACCAAGCTGGCTCAGAAAATTGCCCATAATGCGAGACACACAGGAATTCATCTGAGCTGCGGTGCAGACGCTGAAGATATTGTAGCGGGAAATGGGGTTCAAATTGGTAAAATAATCTGAGTTTTTTAATGTACAGATGGAACTGCTTCTATGAGGAACATTCTCAACTCACTCAAGAGGTTAAAAGAGCCGATTTATTACTGCACCATTAAACAGGACCCTGGAGTGGTGGCTGTGTTCAGATATATCATGTTTGAGAGATATTGTGCACTTTATTTTATTGGGCCGCTTTGCAGTATGAACTGAAACCCGAGTCTAAAGATCCATGGGAATATCAAAGGAGACCCAACAAAGTCTGTCTTTCTTCCACTCTTCTCCATGCAGCTTTTCCAAAAGTTTCCTCTAAGCGTGTGTGTGTGTGTGTGTGTGTGTGTGTGTGTGTGTGTGTGTGTGTGTGTGTGTGTGTGTGTGTGTGCGTGTGCGTGTGCGTGCGTGCGCACATTTCGTCAAGGGGCTGGGTCTGCCTGGTTTGGCTTTAGGGTGAAAATAGGAGGGCAGAATGGACAAGCACGGGAGATTAAAGAGATTCAATACATCCTCAGTGGTTTGACCCAAGACAGCAGTCGCCAGAGCAGGTGCTGAGGCCCCGGGTGTGAGGCGGGCAGAACCGGCCGCTGGGGGAACAGGTCACACGGAGGCAACACAGTTTGTTCTGGGGGAGGAGGAGGAGGAGGTACGGTGGCAGTCGGAAGTAGAACTAACTCACTGGCCATGGGTGTTGATGTGTCTTTGTCAAAGCAACATTTGTTGTGTCGTATTTCTGAAGATTTTTGGGCTTTTATGTTAACCGTGGAGTTGAATATGAATATTTGAATATTATTTGATACAAATGTGCTATATTTATATTATATGAACTATAACTAGGACAAGTATGTCGACTGGGTGGTTAATTTAGAGGATTAGGTCCAGTTCTAGGGTATCGTTTCGTTTCCGATAACAGCCTAAAGCGTGGAAAACGAGAATTTAAAAGATTTGAGTCCAGTGGTTATTAATGGAAACACTCCTCCTCTCACACAGTCACCCTCTTAGACATTCTTCCATGTTGAAAACAAATAAAAGCCTTGCATTGGTCCCGTCTGTGTCTCAGACGGGGGGGGGGGTTCTGGTATCTCGTGACCCGAGGTAATGAAGATAAACGTGCTACGCTGGGCCGGCTCTCGGCAGCCCCGCTCCACAGATCTGCTTCCAACCCAAAAAGCGCAACTTGGCCGGCAAACGGGGCCCCCAGAACCCACTCCCAGATTATTTTATTTATCATAGTCCCATGCACATCATACATGTGCATGTGGTTGGGCGTAATGCAGAGCCCCGAGCCACTCGGCTTCAACTCAATTACAGTTTCCATCCGCGCTGCGCTCTCTCCTGGCTCCTCCGCCTGGCTCGCATGCCAACAACAAGTCCTTCTGCCGCGTGGATAAGGACTATTGTGCTGTAATCGCCCTGTGTGTGTTGGTTCGAGGGTGTCAAATCGGGGCCCAAAGACGCCTTTTCGCCATTGTCTTTACGTTACAATTTTATCTGGGGTCATTTATTTTCCAGTGGTGGCAGAATGTGGGTGGATGAATGTGAGAGGAAACGCTGGCTCTGTGGCAGGCTGGGGGCGCAGCAGGAGAAAGGCCCAGCATGCATCTGGTTCGATGGAAATACTCATGCTTTCATGCGGTCACTCTCCCTTTTCACAGAGTCGCTGTCATGCAGTCAACCTTTTGGGGCCGTCGCCTTTTTGTGCAATCACCTTTCATCGAGTCACTCTCTCATGCAGTTTCCATAGTTTCACCCTTATGCATTCATTCTCTCAGCGGTTTCACCCTCTCGGGCGTTCACCCTTTCATGCATTATCTTCTCATGGAGTCACCCTTTGCATGAAGTCACCCTTTCATGGAGTCACCCTTTCATGTAGTCACCCTTTCATGTAGTCGCCCCTCATGGAGTCACCCTTTCATGTAGTCGCCCCCTCATGGAGTCACCCTTTCATGTAGTCGCCCCCCTCATGGAGTCACCCTTTCATGTTGTCACCCTCTCACGGATTTGCCTTCTCAGGGAGTCACCCTCTCGCGCAGCCCCCCTCCCGTGCATTCACCCTCTCCCTGGAGCACCAAGCCTCATTAAGCGTGATTATAGAGTGATGGTAAACAGTGATTACTATTCTTGGGTGGCGGGGAGTTTTTCGTGGGCAGCTCCGAACCAGTTCATGCAGCCACGGCAGGTGTGTGGAGGCTGGGAAGAGAAGGAGAGAGCGACGAAGCGAGCCAGCTCGAGGCTTAAATGATCACCGGCGAGGAAGGTCTCTAACTTATGGAAGATGTGCTTCAGTGGTAAATCACAGAGCAGGTAAATTATAGCTCAGCTCTGCTTTTGGGTGCATATAAAAAAAAACAGGGTATGGAGTGTGTTGGCCATGCACCTGGTACTTATTTTGAAGCCCCTCGCGTTGCTCCCTTTGAGGACGATGGTGTGTTGCGCTTCTCTTTGCCCTTATTCATTCATCACGAGCGACAACGAACGGGGAATTAGGCCGATACGGGGGCTGGAAGGGGGAGGCGGGGAGGGGGGCAGGGGGGGGGGGGGGGGGTCAAGGCCGGGGAAGGGTTGGGATCCCGGGTAAAAATGGGTTTCGAACTGAAGGGGTTCCACCTTGCGGTGACAGCGCCGTGCCCTTGAGCTGCTTCCCGTGGTCGGGGCAAAGTCTTCAGAGAAGAAAACAAAAAGAAAGTCTACCAGGCGAGTGCAGAGGAGACTGGCCTGCATCACAGAAGACCTGGTGCCCATCCAACACACTCCTTTACCCAACTGTAAACATGTCAGCTTGTAGCTCGGTTCGAGTGGGGCTCCTTGGGGACACATCGTGTCCTGAGGTCTAGGGGAGGGCTACATGTTGTACAACATGATCTGCACAGCAGAATTGTGATTAACTAAGTACCGTCTTATCTTCTGCATTTCGTTGCCTGAATCCAACGCAGAACGACTAATAGTGGTACTGTCGGGTTGCCTCGCCGTTCCGAGTTAAGTCTCCCTTAAGCCTTACCTGTCAACCCATTGTCCTTCAGCGTCTTCTTTGTTTTGTATTTGGTATTACTCCAGGGAGACGTGTCTGTTTCTGCCCTCTGCAGTCATAACACACCGGCTAAGATTTGCGGTGGTGGCGGGGTGTTTGTACAGCCCTAAAGAGTTAAAAGGGAGAAGAGAGGCCATAACAAGAATCCATTTGATGTAAACCCTAAACGGCGCAATAAAGTGTTTGTCGAGCATGTCCACACGGTTTCTCTAGGAAGTTGTGGTTTTTTCTCCACTTTTCCCTCTTTTATTCCGTTTGCCAAGAGGCCGTCTGTTGTTGACAAACTACGACCTGTAGTTTGTCGACGTCCAGGAGACTCTCCAGTAATGGCTGCCGGTCAGCGGGCCGACTGATCTGGTGCTTCAGATGCCCAGCGGTAATGATTGTGCAGAAGGTCAAGACGGCGTTGCACTGAGCGAGACTCAAGCCCTCCAGTAGACAAGGGCTGGATTTTTTTTTAATAGCTTGGCTGTGACATTTTGCATTGTTTCAAAAATGTGTATCGCCCGTGTGCACGGAACTATACAGAATCCTGATGAGAAGAACGGCAGCTGCTGATAGTGAGCTGTCCGCCTGCCCTTTAAAAGATTACACACAAAATCAATTCAGTTGCAATCACGGCTCATGTCGGAGCGAGAGCTTAAACGCTTATTTTTTGTCTCGGTGTGTGTGGGTGTTTGTGTGTCTATGAGAGTGTGTGTGTGTGTGTGTGTGTGTGTACATTTGTTGTGTACGACAAAACAAATGTTGACACGGCAGCACACACGTGCACGTACGCATGCATGTGCGCGTCCTTGTGCGAGCAACTGTGGCATTTATTGTTGATTAGTTTGTTAGATTTTCTTTCTTGTCCCCAAGACTGTACAACTGAGGCTGTACATAGTTGTATATATGTATGTAATTGTATACATATTTACAAATAGGTTTAGACCTGATACTTAACTTATTTATGTATCCGTTCTGTGCATGTGTACTACTTCTACATACATATGTATTTGTAGACTCTTCATGACAATCTGAAACTATGAATGTATTTGTATACTATTTGTACATCTGATTCTGAATGTATTTGTGTACACTTAGGTGCTTGTATTTGCACACGCTTGGCTATGTGTTTCCGTAATACTGTGTGTGTGTGTGTGTGTGTGTGTGTGTGTGTGTGTGTGTGTGTGTGTGTGTGTAGACACAATGTGTATACTCAATACTTTGTGTGTGTATTTGTACAAACTATGTGTATACCTAATACTATCTGTGTGTGTGTGTGTGTGTGTGTATACTCAATACTTTGTGTGTGTATTTGTACAGACTATGTGTATACCTAATACTATCTGTGTGTGTGTGTGTGTGTGTTTTGTATGTGCACACAATGTGTATACTCAATACTTTGTGTGTGTATTTGTACAGATTATGTGTATACCTAATACTATCTGTGTGTGGTGTGTGTGTGTGTGTGTGTGTGTGTGTGTGTGTGTGTGTATACTCAATACTTTGTGTGTGTATTTGTACAGACTATGTGTATACCTAATACGATGTGTGTGTTTCACAGAGGTTCTGATGAACACCAAGGCAGAAACGTCAGACCTTCGATGGACCATCCACACCGCGCCACCAAACCTGAGGTATGTGCACAAATCCCTGGTGCATACTGACTGTGCTACTTAGGTTCAGTGTGCAAGGCACCTGACCCCAACTCCTCCAATGTAGTGTGTGTGTGTGTGTGTGTGTGTGTGTGTGTGTGTGTGTGTGTGTGTGTTGTGTGTGTGTGTGTGTGTGTGTGTAAGTGAGTGTGTGGGTGCATTCCTGCATGTTTGGATGTGTGCTTGGTAATGTGTGTGTGTCCTGCATGTGTGAGTCTGGAATTGTGTATTTGTGTTTCATATGAAGGCTAACATTTAGGGGGGCGAACCGGGCGGTGTGGGAGTCACATCGCATTAAACCTGTCACAGCGCACATCCGCCTCCCCCCAATTACGTTCTGAGTTATGTGATGGAAAACACTTTGATAATCCCCCCAAAGCGTCCCGGCAGACATTTAATAATGCCACTTTTTTTTTTTCTTCCAACCAGCCGTTCTCCTCAAAGGGCTCATTTGGTATTCTCAGCAGGGTGTCGCAGTGTGTGACTTTAACTAAAATGTCAAACAGAACCGAAAAGGACCAGCGACAAACTTTCCTGTTTCACCCGACGTCCACAGCCCGAGTGTTTTGGGGCTGCGAGCGGGTCGGTGTCTGAGGCGCGCCTGCGGAGCCGTGCTACGAGTCTCCAGTCGCTACTTCGGGGGGGGAACCTAGGCTGGCTGCTCCGTCACGTCGCTGCTTTTAGCCGAAAATGAAGAGTGACGTTATTCTTATTAAATTAAAGTGCTGTGATTTTAGCGGCCGCATAACTTATAAATGCCGCTTTTCCGCTTGTTTATTTAAAGGCTCTCTGGGCGGCGGGTGGTGGTCGGGTTTGTTAAAAGATATTTGAAGAGACGACTCGTACGAGCGCCGTGTGTCCAGTGGTTGTTGCTACTTGTGGAAACTGGGAACATTGACTCCCAGTAAAAAAAAACACATCTGGGAATCGCTTTACAACCCTGGGTTCAAATACGAGCCGGAGTCACATTTCCTCCCACCTCCACAGACTTCAGCCCTGACAAGCTCTGGTATTTCCCCCCCCACCCACCCCTCCCCCTGCTGAAATATCAATTGCGTCAAGTGTCGCGTGAATTATGAAAACTCAGCAAAAAATGCGTGTTGATAAATGGAACGGTTCACTTCGGCTACTCGCTGGCGTCAGCTGTTTGTGATCGACGGGCGGCCTGTCCGCTGTTCTTTTGCGATTGGCCAAGGGTCTATCGGTTGTCAATGTAGCATCGGGTCTGGTTCTGTCGGTTGTTCATTCCAGATTGGCTCTCTCGTCGTGATTTGACCGAGGGTTCTGCGTTCTACGTTCAACGTGTTCAATGTTGTGATTGGCTGTCTTCCCCCCCGCGCCCCCCCCCCCCCCCTAGTGGGAGGAGCTGAGCGGCCTGGACGAGGAGAACAACAGCGTGCGGACCTACGAGATCTGCCAGGCGGACAGCGCGTCCAGCCACTGGCTGCGCAGCGGGCTGATCCTGCGGCGGGGCGCGTCGCAGGCCTACGTGGAGCTGTGCTTCA